>NC_137956.1:42919271-43026771 GCF_963924665.1 Micromys minutus | reverse complement strand
GGGGCGCTTAGGGAGTGGGCGAGGAGAGGGTTCAGACTCTGTCTCCATTATAGAATAGCTGCAGAGGGAGAAAGCCATAGAAAGAGAGTCTTCTGAAGCCGGAAGTTCTGTGTTACTGATTTTCAGTGGCATTTTCTTTGGATTAAACCTGCTTCTTGTAGGTTTGTAGATTATCTTTCTGCCTAAATTTTTCTGACACTATGAGTTCATTCCGCTGTTTGCTGCATTCTTATGAAAAAAATAGACAAAATAAAAAAAAAAGCGAGTCTTGGTTGTGGATAGTTAAATTTCACTTTAAAAATGAAAAAACTCATTTCTAAAATATTCCAGCAGAGGGGAAGGAGAGACAGCTCAGTGGTTAAGAGTGTTTCCTGCTCTTGTAAATGGCCTAGGTTCAGTCCCCAGCAGTGTTGAACAGCACATGATAGTTTGTAATTCTAACTCTAGAGTATCTGATGCCTCACAAAGAGATAAACAGAAATACAAATAATTAAAATAAAACCCCCTCAAAATTAAGAAAAATAAGAAAGGTAGCTGCCAAGGCCCCTCCTTAGCTATTGGGGGTTGATGGCTGCGTTCCAGGGTTGGGGTGGGGGAGGTGGTGGAGGTAGAGCCACTTTTTAATTTTCAGGGTGACCACTGATGTGTTTTATAAAAAAGAAAAAGAAGCCAGGGATATGTTTGGTGGAGGCATGGTATGGTGTGGGGTGTGGGGGAAGGGGTGCCTCTGTGGGTCCATGCTGAATATAGAATAGAGGTAGCAGAGACAGAGAAAGGCAGAGAGAGAGAGAAAGAGAGAGACAGAGAGAGAGAGAGAGAGAGAGAGAGAGAGAGAGAGAGAGAGAGAGAGAGAGGGAAGACAGAGAGAGACAGAGACAGAGACAGAGAGAGAGAGAGACAGACAGACAGAGAGAGACAGACAGAGAAAGAGACAGAAAGAGGAAGGAGTAGAGGCTGGCCATGAGCATGTGGAGGGGGAGAGGGAAAGGGGAGAAGGGAGAAATGGGGAAGAGAGCAAGAGAAGAGAGAGAGGAGGGGGCAAGCAGCTCCTTTTATAGTGAGTCAGGCACACCTGGCTGTTGCCAGGTAACTGTGGGGCGGAGCCTAGGAAAAATGCCAACAACTGTGAGTAGGTTGTTAATGACAGTGGGTGATTTTACACCCGTGTTCTTATAGACAGCATTAATTGGACTCAGTAGGCTAAAAATATATTCCTTTAATAAGAAAGGCATGAGGCTGGGAGGGAGGTGCAGTGGGAGGTACCGGAGGGGTGTGTGTGGGGCGGTGTACGGATGTGATCAAAACACACTATACATGTCTGGAGTTTTCAAAGGGGGAAAAACACTTTTTAAAGTAGTTAAGAGGATTTATAGCTCTTGCAGAGGTCCTGGTTTTGGTTCCCAGGACCTACACATCAGACTAACCATCTATATAATTCTAGTTTCTCGGGCTCCGATGCCCTCTTCTGGTCTCCAAAGGCACCAATCCTACACATGGAGCAAAGACATATATGCAGTCATACAAGTGTAAAATAAAAGCATAATAAATCAAAAGTGCATCTCTGTGTCACAAATCACATTCAGTCATTGGCCTTTCTTGTTTGTGATGTGGCTAAGAACACGGTAGCTAGATTGTGTGCTGGCAGCTGTTTGCCAGTCCCTGTGAGGAGAGAGCCTTTCTTCCTGCAGGACAGACGTACAGGAGAGCTCAGAGGAGCCCCCCAGAAAGTGTTTCTCACTGTGGCAAACAACCAGCCCACATTCAGTTACCACACTGTACCCTGAATCCACATTCTGGGAGCAGAGCAAGTCACGTGACTCAGGCCTGCGCTTGAGAAGCAGAGCAATTCCCCTGTTCCGGAGGAAATGATGTTACCTGGCAGGGTCTGAACTCTGGCGCTGGGGAGATGGTGCAGCTGCTTGCTGTGCAAGTGGGGAGCAGACTGCCTCTCTCCAGAGCCCATAAAGACTACTGTCCCCAGTATGTTCAGGTACTTGTGAAAGATCCCCGAATTGGGGAAGCCCCTCACTCTAGTACCTGGAGAATGCGAACCCAAGAACTCACGGAGAGCCTATCTTGCTACAATCAGGCAAAAGGTTTATTCAGGGGTGGGGAGGGGGAAGCCAGAACACTGGGGACGACACATATCTCACGCAGGAGATAGAGGAGTTGACCCCTAACTCAAGTGGGGAGAAGTATTTATAGGGAAAATCACATAAGCAGTTACCAACAGGCGCATAGCAATTCCATTGGTTCATTAAATTGGCACACTGTCTATTTTGGACACGATTCAACTCTAGGCCACTCTATTTTGGGGCACACTGACCTTGTACTTGTTTTTCTCAGGACTGCGGAGCCAGACCTTATCAAGTCTAGATGGTCTGGGGTTGGGCCATTTCTTTGACCATGTTATTTTGTTCTTAGCCTTGAGACATACTTGTCCTCAAGGCAGGGTTAGTGGGGCTAGCTTAAAATTCTAACTCTTTCACTTGAACTCTGAACCTTTAAGTGGCATGATCTTGCTGGAGGAAGTACGTTATTGGGGCAGGCTTTGAGAGTGTCTAGCCCTACCCCCAACTCAATTTGCTTTCTCTTCGTTTCCTGTGTAGTAGGTGGTGTGTTTTCTGAGATACCTGTTTCCGGGTGCCATTTTCCTCCACAATTAACTCCAGAAGATACTTTTAGTCATGGTGTTGTATCATAGCAACAAGGAGTGGCCAATGTAACACAACACCTGCCTTTAATTCCAACACTTGGGAAACAGAGACAGGACACGTCTGGAGCAAGCAGGTTAAGTTAGACTCTCCAAAATGGAGAACTCTGGGTTCAGTGAGAGACTTTGCCTTAATATATAAGGTAGAGAGCTGTAAACAGAATGCCATCTGATGTCAACTGCAGGCCTCCATATATGTAGATGAATACACGTGCATGGGCAATATGTACACACGTACATATACAAACATAAAGAGTACAGAAACGGCAAGGGCAGAAATAGGGACTGCTGTGTAAATCCGTCCAAGTAGTTTCTATATGAAGCTAATGTGCAAAGGCTTCCTGTGGCTCTTTTCATCTCTCCCACTTCTTCCAATACATCCAAATCTGAATTTCCTATCATGTGTAATGAGAAGATTTGAATGATTTCCCACTACCCACAGCCTTTTTAGAGGTTCAAAGGAGGATTTAGAATGAGGTCTATCTAGAAAGTCCTCATCTCCCCAGCTCTACTCCAAATTCGATTTCTTTTCCAAGTTCATTATTGGCTGTCCCTCAGGAAGCACGGTTCTCACAAAGACAAACCGGAGACAGAACAGAGGCTGTCAGCCATCTGACATTTGGAAAGCACCCATCCCCTGTTCTCCGGGACCAAAGGAGGTGAACTCCAAGGGAGAATGGTGATTTTGTTAATAGGTGTGGTGTTTATGCCAAGTTGTCAATTAAAGTCTCTGGGTAGCTTTGTTCCTCAGGGCTGGCTGGCTCTCAGGGCACAGAAGAGGGATGCAGAGGAAACTTCTAGAAAGACAATCCCAGTGGCACCTGCTGTTGGTGGTTCAGCACTTCCTGTACAGCCGGGTCAGCAGAGGCCAAGAGTCTCCGCTTCGGAGGTGTACATTATGATGAGTCACACGGTCATTAGTGTGTGAACCCAGGCAGGGAGCTCACAATTTTGTGTGAGGGAAGAGGGTTTTTTGTTGTGGTGGTTGTGGTTGTTATTCAGTCATAAGCATCCCCCTGCTGGGTCTGGAATTGCTCTTGGCACAAAAAAAAAAAAAAAAGGCTGACTTCATTTTCTTTGAATTTAAAAGGACTTTCACAAACATTTTGTCTTAAATATGAAAGAAAAAATTTATGAAAGAAATTAGAAAAATATTTATAAACTTTGGTCTAGCCAAGTTTTATGGAAAAGAGGTTTGTTGAAAATAAAGGATGTTAAGAATATTTCATGTCCCGACACATGTCTTTCTCAGGTGTGGTATCGCTCTGCTAAAGAATAAAGATGGGAGAACAAAGACCGGAGCCTGACCGATCCAAACGACTTATGTTTTGCAATAGAAGCAAAACTGGAGATCTCTTTTAAAACAGCAACATAACACGGAGCCTCAAGTGTTATTTTCTCAGTAGCATAGAGTGGCATAGAAGTTCTGAAAGAGGAGGGTTTAGAGTTTGGCCTTCAACTGTTTACTCACAGTGTATTGTGAGTCTGTCTTCTGTCCCATGGGAGCCTCTCGCTGGCTTTGACTGGGTTACCTCAGAAGACGGGAAGCTGGTTACCTGGTCCTTGAACAAAAATCAGCTTTAGCACTTCATCCTCCTCAGTACAAGCAGAGAAAACCGGGAGCAAGTGGGAATATCCGGGGACCTTGTTGAGGCCATCCTACCAACTGAGGGCATTGGAAAAGTGCCAGTTGCCAGGGAAACAACTCCATTGGGAACAGTCAACACTAACATCCTTCCCTGGCGGATGGATGGAGCTCTAGACTTTAGATGGAAGTGTGTGTGTGTGTGTGTGTGTGTGTGTGTGTGTGTGTGTGTGGATAGCCTTAACCTGAATGAAAGAGGACAAAGCTGCCTTCTGTCCTTCCTGTCCTATGAGGTTCTAGACCCCGAGGCTTTAAGGAACCTTCTTTAATAACTACATGTGCTTAGCACCCCTTCCATTTTAACCTTAATATGTTCTATGTCTCTTACAAGCCCCAGATATATAGATAAACACACATACATGTTTGTTTTTTATTATATGAATATAGGCTTTCCTCGTGAATGCTTGTTAAAAATATTGCAAGGGGCAGTGCTACAGAATGGGAACATGGCTGGCGAGTTACTTTAGCATAGCGACTTCTCTGAGCATGTATTAAATGTGATATCTGACACTCTTTAGTGCAGTCTTGGAGACTGGGCAACACCGAAATAAAAATGATTATTCTTAATTAAGGCTCTGCTGCTGAATCTCTGTCCTGTGCCCTGCCTTGGAAGTTCCCACTGACTCCTGACCTGGTATAGCTCTCCTGTCTGTTGTGGTTTGCTTCAGACAAGAATCATATATTAAGTCACCCCGAGATGACTGATAGAGGAACATCTTTACAGAAGTGAATGCATATTCCATTCCCAGAGAAGGCCATAGGCATCTGTACAGAGAGAAAATGGCATCCTTGAGCTATTTTCAAGTTTAATAGACACTCATCGATGTAGCAGAAAAATCAAGCTTTTGGTTTTGAACTTCAAGGCTGTCTGCTCAGTGTGGTAATTGAAGTTAACATGTGCTGAAGAATAATTGATAAATTCCAAATATTTGTTATGCGAGAACCCATCAGGGATATGATTCATGGGAATATTAAAAACAAGTTTGAACGATGAAAAAATTGGTCTTCTGCAACAAAGAAAGAAAGATTTTAGAGCAATGTTTAAAATATTAGCTTGGGATTGTGCTAAGGCAAGGAACAGACAAGGGAAGTGTGGTCATAACGTGAGCACTTCCTGTGTGTCTCATTGGGCTGTCCATGGTCATTACCATGTGTTTAATGTGGACACTTCCTGTGTGTATGGCTGGATCATCACTGGTCATTATCATGTAGTAGCCACTAACATACATGTTAAGTTTCTGTCTTGTTCCATTCTATTGTTAGTATTTAAGGCAGTCATATCTTGGTTTATGGAAGTAATTCAGTATTCAGGAATGGCTGAGGAGGAGATAGCTTAAATACCCCACACTAAGGACCTACACAGGCAGCTTACATTACAGTCTACTTCAGTCTTGCCAGTTCTGGAGTTTTCTAACTTCATGATACACTTGAATGGGTGGGATGGAGACGATCCACCCACTAATGAATTCTGCTACACAGAACAATTGTCTATTGTGATCTGTTCACCTGGAGTGTCCTGAATAGAAGAACTTTCTCTTTTAATACTATTTCTCCCTGCTATAGGGGGGAAAAAAGAGAAATCAACCAATAACTAGCTCATGAGTTAACCTACTAAACAGGCAGCCATCCATTAAACAAAACAATCAGTCAGTTAGGCAAGCAAGCAGCAAGCAAGCAAGCAAAACGGAATGTCAGCACTGTTTGTCTCAGTCTTGTTTGAGACTCCTCTCCTCTGACACAGAGTGTTGTAGAGAAGCTGTGCCAGGTTCATGGATTCTGGTGCAGTGCAGAGCTTCTAGCTAAACATCATTCTCCCCCGGATCTTGCTGTTGCTGCCTTCTAGGGACTGCATTGCTAGCCTAGTGTGACTATGTTGAAAAGGCTCAAGCCTGGCCACTGTACATAGCTGGACTGAGTAGAAAAAGTGAAAATAATTTGTCTCATTTTGGTGTGTGAGCCTGTGAAAAGGCTATAGTCATTGTCTGGTTGTCAATAGGTCTCATGGTTCCTCCAAAGGACTACAATTCCATAGCTCTGTGTAAAGACTGGTTTCAGGAATAGAATGTATATACACAGACATATAGCAGTACACATAAGGAGGGCAGCAAAGAGCAGCATGCCTGTGTGCAGAGGCTGAGAGATTCCACATTTAGCAGCTACATTATTCTAAGTTCCATTTCTTGAGGACTTGCTTCCATTGAGCACTATTATCAGGTAAGTTCTCTACAGGTGAGTTCTCTGATTAGAATAAGGCTCTCATAAGACAAGCATCCACCCTTACATATAGAGAAAAAAGGAAAAATCAATCATCCAACCAGCTCACCAGTTAACCTGACAAAATGGCATCCAACCAGCCAACCAACCAAACAACCAGCCAAATAACCAGTTAGGCAGACAGCAGGTAAGCATCCATTCATCCATCCATTTACTCATCCATCCATCCACCCACCCATCCCTCCATCCATCCATCCATCCATCCATCCATCCATCCATCCATCCATCCAATCATTCCGTCCAACCAAACCACTGGCTATCTAGATGGTCAGCCAGCTAGCCAACCATCCAAATGACAACCCAGCTAACTAATCAACTAACCACCAAAAATAAAAACCCTAAACCACAGGCTCAGGCATCAAGCATAGGTATTTATAGGCACCCTTGCACACATTTAATTTAGCCCCGTTTGTAAACTAGATGAGACAAGTGTTATCTATATTTTACAAATGAGAACACAACACAGCTTTTGATTAATGTCATAGAGGCAGTAAGTGCCAGCCCAGAGTCTAGGTCATGGAATTATCGTTTTTAAAGGTGTCTTTTTGTAAACACTTGGATATAACAAAGCCTCAGGTTCAGAGACTACAAAGGGGGGAAAAAAAGGATTTAATTTCTCTAGGGCTAAGGGAGGAGGAGGATTAGACTACTGAGAAAAACCAATTTTCCATATGTTGAGAAACACAGATTATCCAAGACTAGGAGACACTATGGGGTGGGAGAGGGCGGCAGTGACCTGGAGCAGAGATAAAGGCGTGGGCTTGCTTCAATGAACCTCGCTGAATGAGGGACGAGAAAAAGCTTCTGGCTGCCTCTAGGCATCACCTTCATTTCTAGTCTTATGTCAGGACTTCTGTCTTTTCCTGAAGAGGTATGATGTATACCAGACTACATCAACAACAACCTAGACTTCTAGAGACTTATTTTGCTTCTACCTCCTAAGTGCAAGAATCAGCAGATATGGCCTACCCTATCTCGTTTTTGCAGTGCTAGGGCTTGGACCCAGGGTTTTGTGCACACCAGGGAAACACTCTACCAATTGAGTCACATCTTACTCCCATTTAATCTTTTAAAACACATCTTAACACTTTAATAATCACATTGTGCATATGTATTTTTGTGGGGTAAGGTGTAAACGTTCAAAAATGGTAAAAGATATAATATGTATATCATCCTAGAAAGGTATCACTTACTTGTGGTGGGAATAAAATCCTGTCTATAAGTCATTTCCAGATATTCAACCATTATCAACCAGATGACTCTTGCATTTGTTATACAATTGGTATAGAAAACAATGACCCATGTCCAATGGATATCATTTCATTGAAGATCTAGTGACCATAGGTCAGGCAAACTCACAGGTGCTATTTCCCTCAGAAGCATAGGCTGTATTTGTGTCTCTGTGTCATGTTTTATTAATGCTCATAATATGTCAAACCTTTCAAGTCTCCTTATGGTACAGTGACCCATGGTTAGTGACCTTTGAAGTTCCCATTGTGACTATTTTGGAATGTCACAAATGCTACTCATAAAGGACTAAATTTAACAAATGTCATGCGTGTTCTGATTGCTCCTTGGTCAGCTGTTTCCCAAGTTCTCTTCCCATTCCTTCATTCCCTATCCTCTGAGACACAATGTTGAAATTAGTACAGCTAGTAATTGGCCTCTCAGCGTTCAAATAAAAGCAAGTGTCTCTCCTTGTGTATCAAACAGTAAAGGTATCAAGCCCCCATGAGAAAGACATGTCAAAATCAGAGACAGGATAAAGCTGGCACAGCAAGCACCCATGCTGAGATCGAAAGGGAAGAGTTCTTGGAGGAAATTTAAGAAGGTACTCTAGTGAGCAAGGAAAAGAGCGCACTGCCTGATAGAGAGGAAGTGTTAGTGGTCAGGACAGAAGCTCAAACAAGCCACAGCAATCTCTTAGGCTAAAGCTCCATCCATGTGAGCCTTAATCATCTTCAATTCCAAGAGAGGCAAGGGAGCATCACAAGATGTTTTAGGGCTTCAGGGGTTGGTTCATAAGACTCAAGGGAAGCAGAATATACACACCAGAGCACAGATAGTTAGCAGGTGTTGATGGTAAAGTTGCCTTGAGATACCCAGGTTGTGATGGAGATCCCTGGTAAAGGTGGCCCCACTCAACAGATTTCCAAGGTAGACAAACCATGTTTTCTTTTGAGAGAAGATGGATGCTTCTTGGGTTATCATAGCTAAAGGGAAGACGTCAAAGCTTCAAAGGATAGCTAGCTCTCTTGTTAGGGATGAAGGCAGCTGATGACATGAAGTTGAGAATCAATCATTGTTCGTTTATCTGGAAATTTTAGGGCTTGTAAAAAGTCTATTAGTTATTTTTTTTTGGCCATGCTTCTTCATAAATGGAACAAGAGAGCCTGGATAATAGCAAGTCTGTTCCACCATGGTCTACAGAATGTTTGAAGGTGCTTTTGAGTCTTGCTACTCATTGGAGAAGACCACTTTCAAAATACTACTCCTCTTTTTGTGTGTACATGTTATATGTGTATTTTCTTGTTTTTAATAAATTGAATGACTTTATTTTTAAAAAAACAAAGATAAATGTACAAATTTTAAGCATTTTTGCATAAAAGTATATGAATACATTTTTTCAGTACTTGATGCTTTAAAGGTTTGATAGTATGCATTAAAATCTTACTAGTTACAACGAGCATAAAGTACATGTAAAACAAGATGTAACCTGGAAATAGTCAAAGTTTTCTTGGTATGTAAAGATTAAGCATAATGGTCTTTCATTTTCTTTTTTTTCTTGGCCTTTATTTTTTTTTTGAACTTCATATAGTCTGTGAGTTGTTTCTGGGGTGTTCAGAGCTTTCTGGGGTTAGTATCCAATTGTCAGTGACTGCATATTATGTCTGTTCTTTTGTGACTGGGTTACCTCACTCAGGATGATATTCTCTAGATGCATCCATTTTCTTATGAATTTCATAAAGTCATTGTTTCTGATAGCTGAGTAGTACTCCATTGTGTAAATGTACCACAATTTTTGTATCCATTTCTCTACTGAAGGACATCTGGGTTCTTTCTAGTTTCTGGCTATTATAAATAGGGCTGCTATGAACATTGTGGTGCATGTGTCTTTGTTGTATGTTGCAGCTTCTCTGGGGTAAATGCCCGGAAGTGGAATAACTGGGTCTTCAGGTAGTACTATGTTCAATTTTCTGAGGAATTGCCAGACTGATTTCCAGAGTGGTTGTACCAGTTTACAACCCCACCAATAGTGGAGAAATGTTCCTCTTTCTCCGCATCCTCGACAGCATCTGCTGTTGTCTGAATTTTTGATCTTAGCCATTCTGGTTGGTGTGATGTGGAATCTCAGGGTTGTTTTGATTTGCATTTCCCTGATGGCTAATGAAGTTGAGCACTTCTTTAGGTGGTTCTCAGTCATTCGAGATTCCTCAATTGAGAACTTTTTGTTTAGCTCTGTACCCCATTTTTTAATAGGGTTGTTTGACTCTCTGGTGTCTAACTTCTTGAGTTCTTTGTATATCTTGGATATTAGGCATCTATCAGATGTGGGAATGGTAAACTATACTATCAAACCTTTAAAAAAACTTTTCCCAATCTGTTGGCTGCTGTTTTGTTTTCTTGACAGTGTCTTTAGCCTTACAGAAACTTTGCAATCTCATTAAGTCCCATTTGTCGATATTTGACCTTAGAGCACAAACCACTGGTGTTCTGTTCAGGAAATTTTCTCCTGTGCCTATGTGTTCTAAGGTTTTCCCTACTTTCTCTTCTAATAGTTTCAGTGTACCTAAATTAATGTGGAGATCTTTGATTCATTTGCACTTGAGCTTTGTACAAGAGATAAGAAAGGGTCTATTTTCATTCTTCTGCATGCCGAGTGCCAGTTGGACCAACACCATTTGTTGAAGAGGCTGTCCTTTTTCCATTGAATGTTTACAGCTCTTTTATCAAAAATCAAGTGACCATATATGAGAGGGCTCATTTCTGGATCTTCTATTCTATTCCATTGATCCATGTGCCTATCTCTGTACCAGTACCATGCAGTTTTTAGCACAATTGCCTTGTAATATAGCTTGACGTCAGGGATAGTGATTCTCACAGATATATTCTTTTTGTTGAGGATGGATTTCACTATTCTAGGTCTTTTGTTATTCCAGATAAAATTGCACATTGCTCTTTCCAACTCTATGAAGAATTGTGTTAGAATTTTGATGGGGATTGCATTGAATCTGTAGATTACTTTTGGTAAGATGGCCATTTTTACAATGTTAATCCTTCCAATCCATGAGCATGGGAGATCTTTCCATTTTCTGAAATCTTCTTCGATTTCCTTCTTTAGAGATTTGAAGTTCTTGTCATACAGGTCCTTCACTTGCTTAGTTAGAGTCACACGAAGATATGTGTATTTTCTTGTGTGTGCACATATGCTTATGTACATTTGGAGGCTAGAGGACATCCTTGGGTATCATTAGACAGGATGCTGTCTACCTAGTTCTCTATGACAGGGTCTCTTACTTGGCCTGGTTCTTATTCATTAGGTTACTCTGGATGGCCAACAAGCCCCTGGGATCCTTCTGCATTTGCCTCCTCAGTGCTGGGATTATGAGCATGTGTCCCCACTTCTGACCTCTTGTACATAGTTCTGGGCCCCAGACTCAGGTCTTCATGTCTATATAGTAAGCCCTTTACTGACTGAGCTGTCTCTCTAACCTGATTACTGCCATGAACTATGTATCTCATGTAAGTATACAATACAGACATTAATATTTTCATGCCACCCAACACAAGATCTATTCTACAGCATATGGACTGAAGAGACTCCTGTCTCTCAAATCTCATTTCAGTAAAATCAAAACCTTGTAGAAAGGCTTACCAATCTAGATGCTGCTGTTAATGACATTGTTGATTTACAGGAGGAGATGAAATACTTAGTGGGAGTGTGGAAGAGATTAATGTGACTACAGGGGTTCAAGGCTGCAGTGGAGGAAGTCACTACAGACATGGCTGAAGAAGCAAGAGAACCAGAATTAGGAGTTGAGCTGGCAAAGGAGACTGGGTTGCTCAATCTTGCAATAAAACTATCCAGTAAGGCCCTACCTGTGTGTGGCTGTTTGAATAGGTTTGGCCCCCATGGATTCATGTGTTCAAATAGGGAGGGGCACTATTAGGAGGTGTGGCCTTGTTGGAGTAGGTGTGGCCTTGTCAGAGGAAGTGGGGGCAGGCTTTGAGTCTCCTATGCTCAAGTTCCACCCAGTGTAGAATTTCAATCTCCTCCTGGCTTCTTTTGGATCAAGATGCAGAACTCTTGGCTCCTCCAGCACCACATCTACTTACAAGCTACACTGAGTCTAGCTCTGATGATAATGGACTAAGGTCTGTGAAACTGTAAATCAGCCCCAATTAAATGTTTTCCTTATTTAGAGTTGCCTTAGTCATGGTGTCTCCTTATAGCAATAAAACTCTAAAACTGAAGCTGGTACCAGAGTAGTAGGGTATTTCTATGACAGACCTGACCATTTTTGGGGGAGGACTGTGGAGGGACTTTGTAACTTTGGGCTAGAAAAACCATTGAGTGTTTAGACCTCTATGAGATAGTCTGTAGGAGCTTGGAAGACAAGAATTTTGTGAGTAGTGCAGAAGATGGAGGAAGTCTGGCTTATGAAATTTCAGATGATTAAAAACTCTATCAGGGCCATTGCTATTTTGGTTTAAGATAGTGTGGTTCTGGTTTGCTGGGGCTGAACAATCAGCTGTGATTATCAAGATACCAGAATTATTAAAGTGAAACTTTTATGTTACTGGGACAATTGATGCTGGTTAGCCTGAGCTAAGAAATTCGTGGTGATTAAGAAGAAACCAGAAAGGTGAAGTCTTCTGGGAAGTGTTTTATGAGTGCACAGAGAAGCTATGTTCTAAGGTTGTACTTTGTGTTGTCAACCAGATTTGGTAATATGTAAGAGTCACCCAGATGGTACTGGATTTGAAGGCATGAAGAGGTCATGGAAAGCTGCTGAGGCTTGACACTGAGAGAGGCCATTAGTGAAGATGCATTCCCAGTGTCAGAGAAAAGCCCAGGACTGATGGGCTCATGGAGCAGAAGTTGAGGATTGACACTTTGAAGAGAGCCTATTGGTGAAAGTGCAGCCCAGTTGCAGCTGAATACCCCATGATTTTTAAGATGCCAGTGCCATGGGATGAGCACCAAGAACAGCAGAAGCAGTGGAGTGGAGTCAGATAGAGCCTAGAAAATAAGCTGTATGTGCCACACACATAGAAGTGACCCAAGCCCTTTGGAGGATCCCAGAAGATGAAGTGTAGATCCTAGACATTGGATATTGAGTCATTTATACTGCTAGAGTTTAATTTTGCTTGGCTCAGATTGTGACTGTGCCTTGGATCTTCCCTCTTTTCTTTTTCTTTTTAAAGATTTATTTTATGTATATAAGTACGCTGTAGCTGTCCTCAGACACACCAGAAGAGGGCATCAGATCCCATTACAGATGGTTGTGAGCCACCATGTTGTTGCTGGGAATTGAACTCAGGACCTCTGGAAGAGCAGTTAGTGCTCTTAATTGCTGAGCCATCTCTCCAGCCCCAGGTTATTCCCTTTTAAATAATTTAATATATTTTTTAGAAGTGCCTACAGCTGAAAGACCTTGAACTTTTAAAGGGAAATTTAGAGATTTAGAGAGTTTGGCAGTGTTAAAGGGATTAAAAAATTAATGTGCTTGAATTTGTAAAGACTGTGGGAATTTTAAAGTTATATATGTTTTAAATGTGAGATTTTGAATATAAGAAAGGAAGGGTTTCAGCATAATAGGGATGTCTTTGTTTTGTCAGATTGATGAGGGGTCATTTGGACTGGCTGGTTTTGTGTGCCAACTTGACACAACTTAGTGTCATCAGAGAGGAAGGAACCTCAGTTGAGAAAATGCCTCTATGAGATCCAGCTCTAAGACATTATTTTCTCAGTTAGTGATCAATGAAGGGGAGGGTCCTGCCCATGATGGGTGGTGCCATCTTTGGGCTGGTGGTCCTGGGTTCTATAAGAAATCAGACTGAGCAAGCCATGGGAAACAAGCCTGTGAGTAGCACCCCTCCATTGTCTGTGCATCAACTCCTGCCTCCAGGTTCTAGCCCTGCTCGAGTTCCTGTCCTGACTTCCTCTGATGATGGACTATAATCTCTAGAAGCATAAGCTGAATAAACCTTTTCCTTCCCAACTCTTTTGTCACAGTCACAGAAACCCTGATTATGACACTGGGCATCTTAGTTTGAGTTTTATTGCTGTCAAGAGACACGATGACCCAGGCATCTCTTACAAAGGAAAACAGTTAATTGGGGGCTGACTTACAGTTTCAGAGGTTTAATTTATTATCTTCATGGAGGGAAACATGGCAGAATACAGGCAGGCATGGTGCTAGAGAAGGAGCTGAGAGTTCTACATCTTGATCTGAAGCCAAAAGGAGACTATTTGCCACACTGGGAGTGACTTGAGCATAGGAAACCTCAAAGTTGGGCCCCACAGTGACACACTTCCTCCAGCAAGGTCACACCTATTAATAGTGCCATTCTTTATGGGCCAAACATTCAAACACATGAGTTTATGAGGGCCACTCCTGTTCAAACCACCACACTTGGGTGAGCAGAGGAATAGGTATCTTCAGCTTGAATGGATGGGTGAAGCTGCTGTATTTTTTTGAAGTGTCATCAAATGTTATTCAAACTTGGCAAAGCAGTGATGATATCTAAGAGGGCTGACTCCAATTTAAAGAGAAGTTCTGTTGGTCTAATGCTATCCAATAGCGTCACACGTCACAGTGAGATCTTTTGGGAAAAGGTGTGCTAATTGATACAGCCAACTTCAATGTCTGGCCAGAAATTTCCACTAGTACCCTAGTCTTCAGAAAGTGGGATTTGAATCTTACTGAATCAATTCCCATTGAGGTCGGACTCTTTACCAGCAAAATGATTGTGTCTTGCTAACGGCCCAGATGACTATTACCATAACTTAGCAATAAAGCATTCATTTAACAAAGGCATTTATGTTGGTATTTTTAGGATTCATGCAATTACAGACTCTATCGACTGCAGTGTAATGCAAAAATAACTTTTATATGCATTGAGAAACCAACAAATTTGTGTGACCCACTTTATTGTGAGACTTTATTGTGCCAGTCTGCATCTAAAGCTATCTCCCCTCTAAGGAATGCTCACATTTCATGTGGAAAACATAGGCACCGTATCTGTTGGATTCACTGATAAGGGCTGAATTTCTAGGCATGCACAGCCAGAAATGCACTATCTAGCATTCTTAGGGTGGGGGTTGGGCACAGTGATCCAAAAGTCTGCCTCAGTTGTGGAGAATTGCCTTGCCCAGTGGTGTGCCATCCCTGAGGTACCTCAGCCCCCAGAGTTGATTAAAGAGGGTGGAATATTAACAACCAGTCTGTAGAACACCGGGTTGAGGGCACAGATTTAGTGTTCCCCCTAGGGTCTGGACTGCCCAGGGTGTGGCTCAGGATTTTAGTTGGGTCTGCAGTGTATCTCATTCTTGCCCTGCCTAATAATTCATTTCCATCTTTGCCTTCTGGGCCGGTTAGTTTTTATTGCCTACTTGACACAACCTAGAGTCACATGGGACTCAACTGAGGAATTTTACAGATTACATTGGCCTGTGGCCATATCTGTAAGAGATCATTGCTTGATATGGGGGTAAGGGGCAGGCCACTCTGGGTGGCACTATCCCTAGGTAGGTGTGTATGGGCTGTTTAAGAAGTCTAGCTGAGTAGGCCAGAAGGCAACGTTCCAAACACTCAGTGATCTGTATTCCAATTTTATTTTTTCCAAGAGGGAGGGAACTTTATGCAACTTTCTGATTTGATGGCCGACAGTTTGTTGGAATTAGAATTTGGGGCCTGTGGTAGTTTTATTCTGAGTTTTGTCTGATTGCAGTAGTTTCTTATACTGTGAGATACTCAAGGCTGTTCACTATGATCTGTTGTCCCACTGCTCCCAGAATCCTTCCTCTCTGATGAGGTTCATGGAGTCTCAAAAGGCAATATCTGGTCCTGGCATCCCTTAGTGTGTGGTAAGTGATACCCAGGGCCCTTTGTTCTGACAGAATTCTGTTGACACCCGAGTCTTCCCTCCCACCCGTCTTCCCCATTGCCTTTGTCTTCTCCCGGCTTCCCTCTATTCTGCCCTTGCCCTTCCTCATGTGGTTATTTAATTTCTCTTTCTCTCTGTCCTCTTTTCCATCTCTTTTAAGTTTGATTTCCACCTGGGATCGATCTTTTCCAAACTTCGTATTTTAACTTTTCCATGACATTTTATTCTCTCCCTCTTCCCCCTCTCCCTCCCTCCCTCACCTCTCTTTTGTTCTCAGCTGTGGTCTTTCTTTAGTATTCTATTATTGTCTGACATAGTTTATCTTTTTCTCCCTCAGGAATGATTGAGAAGACATTTTTTTTCTGGGAGATTTAGCCCTTTCTCTATGGCCTTTTCCTCCAGACTTGTTTTTGCCTAAGGTTCTCTAAGAAGGTTGATATGACACATCATCCTTCACACACAACATGGACGTTGCCACCTGAAATGAGAATGACCACAGAAGGATTACCTGCACTTGGGATGGAGGAAGAAAGGAAGCGTGGTTGAGACCTCAGGTGAGCGTCTGATGACCCTCCCTGACCCCTCCCACAGAGAAAAGTTAATAGGAAACTGTTGTGATCACAGACAGCCTGATGTTGGATAAGTGGTCTCCTATCCTGATTGGCCTTGGATTGTCTGATGACATGAAAAAGTTTGCAGGTTTCTGCTGGTTCGTATTACAGTAACATTGTCAGTGCACTCCGTTCCTGTACTTCCCACCCTTGTGAGGTTATGGCTTCAGAACAACCCCTTGGAGGCTGGTGACATGGATCAGTGGGTGTAGTGTTTGCTCTGCAAGCATAAGGATCTGAGAATGGATTTTCAGGACTTGAACAAAAGTCACACTTAGCAGTAGCAGATGCTTGTGCCCTTATACTAGGGGCTAGAGATAGGTGATCCCAAGGCCTTGTTGGCCAAGCAGCCTAGGCACAGCAGTAAGGATCAGAACCAATGGGGGTTTTTATCTCCAAATGTCATGAAGAACCCACCAAGGAAAACTTCCCAATGTTAGTTTCTGGCCACCTCACCTGCTTGCATAGCTAAGCAGACACATACACTCACATACAGACACACACACACACACACACACACACACACACACACACACACACACACACACACACACCAGCAGCAGCAGCAGCAGCAGCAGCAGCAGCGGCAGCAGCAGCAGCAGAAACAGCAACAGTTGATCCTTTAACCACAATTTTAGTAGAGTTTTAGGACAGGTTGTTAGCCAGGTGTCTGAACTTTTTATCTTTATGCACACCTATTCGAATATCTTTACAGTCTTTACTTCTAGCTTCAACTGCTTCCCCAAGACTCACAGCACTGGATTTCACGTAATTCTTTGCCAGAGAACAGGACATGTCTGGAGCGTTCCAGGATAGGGCCATTTTCCTAATACATGAAGAGCCACTATGGCATCGAAAATGCCATTTGCATTGTTACCCTCTGAAAATAAGTTTATTGGGAAGGCGCTTCAAAGCACAGGCACTTGATTTCCATCTTTGAACGTGGTAAGTCTAGATATTCTGGTTTTGAGGATTATTTCCCAAGAAGGATGAAACTAACGACTCTGTATCAGGGGTTTGCTTCTCAGCACCGTTGGTTATTTAGTTTGTTTTGATTGACTCATTGTTATGATGTGCATATCTTTGTGCATAAGCTCTTCATGCATGGGACTTATTTCTTTAGGCTTGATTCTCAAGAGTGGAATTACTGGACCCCAAGCTATAAACATCTTTAGTGCTTTAGAGTCTTACTGGAAAAATGCTTTGCAAGAGTCATGGCAAATTTTCTTAATGGGGGACAATGGGTCAGAATAGATTTATTTGCACATGCCTTTGAGAAAGGGTGAGATGGTCCGTGAAACCCATCTCGGTAGCCAAACACTCCCCCCCCAACCCCCCGCAACTCACACGCCACAACACGCAAAACCCCCCAGAACTGAGGCAGCTTTGGCCATTTTGATAGAACCAAAGTCAGAAATTTCCCACTAATCATAATTAAAGGAGCATTTACCACATGCATAGATCACCCACAGAACATATAATTATGGAAAATTTGGAGTGATCGCTTCTGGTTATTGCAAAACTGCTAAACAGAAAGCTGAGACTTCCATGATTTCTGTCCTTGGGGTTTTCAGTCTCTTTTAACTATAGGAAGGATGTGAGCCCAGGGAAATGGTGTTTGACAGACAGGAGACGGGCACAGAGGAGCTTTGGAGTCTCTTGTGTGGAACACTTATGAGGAATTTGGTCATTTTACTTCCTGGGTCCTGTGATGCATGGCATTGTTCCTTGAGCAAATGTGTCAAGGAAATAGGTTTCAGACAGGGAGTGGACAGAGGAAATGATGCCATGTCATAAAACATACAAAGCTGCTTGCTGTCTTATGTGATCATGCATGGTGCTATAGAAACACTGGGGTTTGGCCGCTCTGTCTTATTGAGGACAGTGTTTACAGCGGTGGTGTTGCTGAATATGGGTACGATGGTGAGCTTTTATGGGTGAACTAAAGGTTTTAGAGAACTCTCATTGTATCAGTTTCTTTTCCCATTAATACCCGGCAGAAGTAACCTTAGGGAGAAGGGTTTATGTTGGCTTTCGGTATAAGGTACAGTCAGTCCATCATGGGAGGGAGGTCATGGCCATAGGAGTGTGAGGCACCTGGTCATGTGGGAACCACAGTCAGAAAGCAGAGAGGGAGGAGGGAGGAAGGGAGAGGATGGTGATGGTGATGATGATGATGATGCTCAGCTTGCTTTCTTCCTTTTACGAGGTCCGGGACTGCAGCCCATGCACTGAGACCACCCACATTTAGGGAGATTCTCCCCACCTCTGTGAAGCAAACCTAGAAACTCTCACAGAAATCCCTAGAGATTTGTTTCTAGGTGAATCTAGATCCAACGAGGATGACCTTCAAACTCTTCTTTTGGCTTTGGACAGTAACCCCTTGGAAATGTTATCAAATGATCCTTTTAGGGCTCTCAGGACCCTATCAGCTCTCCCCCAACCCCCGAAATATCCTCTGTTGCTTTGAAATCTCTGAACAAACCAAGTTCTGAGATGGAGCCTGGTTCCCTGGGTGTGGCAGGCACCTTGTCATTTCCCTTGTGCTATGCTGTTTCGTGTGTGTGGAATGCTGGGAATCATAGCCAGGCAGGCCACCTGTGTGGTGCTGGGGCTCTGAAAGGCAGCCTGTCCTGTGGTGTGTGAGGGACTTGGGTCCTTCTGGCTGCCTTTCAGAGCCCCAGCCTCCACGCCTGGAATGGGAATGTGAAGAACTTGTGAGACCCTGGGCTTACACTCAAAGTACTGCTTCCCTTCTTGCCGTGGGAGGCTGGGGAGTACCATGCAGTCCAGGCAGAAGCGTTTGTGGGCCACTCAGCAGGAATGGAGTCTCCAGACACTTCGCTTTCCACTCCCTTTGACTCCAACAGCTGGGGTCTCCCAGGAACGCTTTCTTTGGTTGTCTCTGTTCACCGCGCAGAGCAGTTGTTTGTTCAGTGGTGGTCCCGGGACCATCAGCATCATTACATCCCAGGGAGTTAGACACGCAGAGTCTCAGAGATGCTGAGTCAGCTACTCTGGCTTTGGGACCAGTGACGGACCCACTTGAACAAGCCACTCTTCCACGGAGTCAAATATCCATGAAACTTTGGGCTCAGCTGATTTGGCAGCTGGATTCTTAGTACCGAACTTTTACATTTACTCTGCATTCTGGACAAGGTCCATCTGCCTCACACTGGAGGATCAGCAAAAATCTCCACTAGCATTGCCACCAGATGCCAGCCCGGTAGTAGAGCATCATCATAGCTCAGGGATGGGGTTTTATTCTTCTCACCTGCGCTTCTCCAACACACCTGTGGTGCTCAGAGCTCCGCAGGATCTTGGCCTGCAGAGGAAGATGCTCTACTTTCAGCTTTCCCGTGGACCTGCATCTGGATTATGGGGCGGATGCTTTATTGTATTTTTCCTCTTACTTTGTATTTTACACTGTTGGTCCTTGAAATGGTGCTGTTTTGCCATCCTGGAAAACTGTGTATGTGTGTGTGTATGTGTGTGTGTGTGCACTCGTGCGTGTGTAGTGGGGGCACTTACTATCTTGACTACTTTCCAAGACAGCTGTTTCTTCCTCTTCCAGGCCCCAGCGGCTGTTACCTCTTTTGGAACTTGGAGGGTATTTTCAGCATGCCAAGCTGAGCACCAGAAATTGTTGAAAACGTTAAAGATGGAGTCCCAAGTGTTGTTATTAATATTCCTATTGTGTTGGGGGCTCTGTGCCCAGCATGGTGAGGATGACAGCCTGAGTTCCATTCCTGACACCCATGTGAGAAGTCAGGCACGGTGACAGGCACTTATGACCTCAGACCTTGTCAGGGAGAGACTTTCTGGAGCTCAGTCTAGGCTAACCTGTGAATTCAGGCCCCAGTGAGAGACCCTGGCTAAGAAAGGAGACAGGCAATGAGTGAGGAACAGCACCCAAGGTTCCCATGCATGTAGATACACATACAAGTCCTCCTCCACACCACATACTACACACACACACACATACACACACATGCCCCTACATACTCCCCTGTATACTCACACTCCTATACATAATATCCCTATACACCCCTACACACATAGCCCTATAAACACATCTACATATACACATACCCCTGTACATATACATCTACACATACATACACATCTACATTCACACTTCTATACACACACCTAAACATACACACTCATGCCCTTAGACACACACACCCCTACACATACACACCCCTACACACATATCCCTATAAAGACACACACCTATACACACAGATTCCTACACACATACTTACACACACCTTTCCTCCCCCCCCCCCCCCCCCCCCGCCAGCCCTACCTCCCACATTCTCCCAGACAAAACAAATCAACACTAAAATCATATCAGGCCCTATGGAGCCTCCAGGCCTGTCCTGATCAGCTGCTTGCATATTTTGTATGCTATTAAGATTTTCTCGAGCAGTGAGGTTTATGTTTATCCTGCAAGAATCATTGCCAAGATGATATTAGATTTCATAAGGTCTCAGATAATTGGCAGAGCTGCGGCAGACTTTCAATATCTCAGAGAGCAATTGTATTGGGCTCGACAGTGCAAGCACATAGTATGGAAAAATCTCTGTTTTGTGGGAGGCAATCAAGCAGCCTAGTGAGTGCCCTTGGAAACTCTCGAGATTTCAGCAGTTGTTTGACATCTGGTTGGGGATGGAAATGACTGGTGGTCCGAGCAGAGGCTGCAGAGGACGAGGTGCCGGCTTTCTATACTCGGGTGCTGTATGTTTGCTTTGCTCTTCATCCTGGAGTTCTGAAATCTCCCTGGGATGTGTTTCTTAGTTTGTATTTTTATTTTGGTTTACCCCTTCAGATCGGGTAGAAAGAAGTCTTTTGCTTGTGAGGTCAGGGGTCAATGATAAACTCTCTAGTTAACTCTGAGCTGTAGGCTTCACAATGCTCTCTCCATTTTTTTTCTATCACAACCTTAAAGATAAAATCTTTTTGTGTGTTTCCACTTAGAGAGGGAGGAGAAAACAGTTGGTAAATACTGCAAATGAACTGTTCTGGAACATATTTTTTTTTTGCACCATTTTCTGAAAGGCAATGTTTTACAATGGCAAAGAGCAGGTACCAGAACCAGACACAAAGCTGTTTCCTCTCTCTGTAACTGGCTGGCTTTGCACACAAGGTCTTCTCTGCCTAAATTTCTTCATCAGTAGATTAGAGGCGATGGTGCCAACTTGGTGCAGCTGTTAAGAGGGTTAAAGTAATTCACATTGGTAAAATTCTCTGAATATTTCTCACAGGCAGAAAGTCTTCATTATGACTTGGCACCGCCTGCCATTGCCCGATAGGGTCATCTTTGCATCTGTCTGTGTCTTTTCAGCTACAGAATACAGGCACCATGGCATCAGACACTCCATCTTTGGTCACTGCTGATGTGTGTTTCATGCCTGAAACACTCCTTCCATCACCATAGGTACAAAGTGCAATGCTGATAGATGAACTGCAGGTTCCTGAATTAGCTCACTTATGACGAGACTCAGAGCTCTTGTTCTACTGGGTGAAAGAATAGAACTTAACTCAAAATCTTCTCAGAGGTCAGTATTTATCTTGCAGCTCTTGGGGGAAAATTTGGGCTGTCCTTTTGGTAGATGTTGGAGTTTGGCTCATTCTGGAAGCTTCTGGGGACTTAGGACAGTGCAGACGTGATCAGTGGGACCACTGGATGCAGACAAATGCTGGAGTCAACCTTCTCTGTCTCAAAGTGAAGACAGGAGTTCATGGAGGAAAACCTCTAAAGTTCACTGACTGAACACAGGAGACATGTATTTACTGTTCTTGCAAAGTCTGTGTTAGGTACAGATAACTCTCTGAGGTGGTCTTTCCCCAGAGGGGACTTGTTTGAAACATAATTCTGTTCACCAGAGCCTACAGACCCCGGAAGACCCTGAGGCAGTGGCTTGCGGCCCTTCTCTGCTTCTGCTTCAAGGAAGTGCAGCTTCCCCACTCCTCTCATTGACAGGATGTAGTCATGTGACTACACCTACCTACAGGGTTCTTATAGGAGTGATCTGCTAAGTCTTTAGGAAAGACAAACACTGGTGACATTTACTGTAGATGGGTGTGACTTTTACCTCTTGCAGAAAAAAAAAGCTTGGAGGACACATTTTGGATCAACCCTTCACAGGGAGATTACTTCAATGATTTGTTTTCTTTGTGTAGTAAGATGGTAGGTAGTACAGTTGTGTGTGTGTGTGTGTGTGTGTGTGTGTGTGTGCATATGTGCACATTTCGTGCTGTTTCCTATTCAACTGGGACAAATAAAATTATGTATCTAATAGTTAACTGGGTAACTTCCATCCTATGATGCATATGATTTAGACTGGCAGTGGGTAAATCCTGGCCACGGTGGCACATGCCTGTAAACCCCACATTTGGGAGACAGAGGTGGGAGGATTAGGAGTTCAAAGTCATTTTCCAGTACATAGCAAGATCGAGGCCAGCTTGGGTTACAGGAGACCAACTCTGTATAAAGAAGTAACTAGGTAATAGTAGGGTTGGATACAATCTTTCAAGGCTGTGGAAATGTAAGGAGTAACTAAGAGAACAGTGATGACTCTGGATAACGCCATTATTACACACTGGAAACATGGTTGCATTCTTAGAATTGATGAAAGGAAGAACCAAGAAGAAACTATATGTCTTAGCTTCTTAGGATCAGTGATGAAACAGAGAGGAAAATACTCAGCTCTGTGCACAGGGTTGTTTATCATTTTCAAGGCAGATATGTGGATGTCTACCATTCAAATGCTAGGTACTGATGTAGAAGAGGGTGTGCACACTAATGCCATACTTCAAAGTTTGAGAACACTCATGGTTTGGGAAGGATCCTAATTAATGTAACAATAACCTCATTACATCATGGACATTGTAATATAGAGGGTTATACCAGGCTGAGTGCTACCAAACAAGGCTTTAGGCATTCATTCATTTATCCATAAGTAGAAACTGCATGCATACATCTCTTGTGTGCAACATGACGCCATGACATATATACATTCTAAAAAGGCTAAACTGAGCTAATAAATATATGGATACTTCACATACGCTTCATTCTATTCTGAACTATTTCCAAATCAGGAGGAAACACATGAAGTTGAATGGAGATCATACCGGTGCTGAAGGACCGGATAAAGGGCTGGCAGGATACGAGGCAGAAGAAATTCATAGAGCAATTAGCCATGCTCAGTAAGTAAAAAGAGAAAGTGGGGGGCAGCACTTACATAAGCAAGGGACAGCCGTTCAGAGCTGTTCTTAGGAATGGCTTGAAGCAGGTGACACCCAGAACTGATGGGGACGTCACCGACCCGGTCCAAGTGAGAGTCTGGAGTCTGCACTGGGGCAGTGGATGTTGGAGGTGAAGGCCAAGAAAGACAGGAATGGAGCTGTCTCCTTTGCCTGATTCTCCTACCTGAGACTAAGACAGCATGTACCGGCTCTGGAAGCAGGGCAGTGGGTCGCAGGAATGGTCACTTCCCTTTTGATCCTGTTTGACTTGGGAGTACGGGAGATCACAGAGACCAGAGGATCCAACTGCGGTGGGACTTCCCAGTTGACAAGTTGCCATTTCTTAGGTGAGAAGTTCCTCCCAGCTACTGGGAGCATGGACTGTCCAAGACTTTACCCAAGAAATATATAAAAAAAAACCTTTTCTCAAAGAAGTCTTCAGTGTTCTGGCCTTGATGTTTGCACACGGCCAATCCTGGAAAGACTCATAGCCAAGACTCATAGCCAAGGCTGGACTCATAGCAGGGTTCAGAACATAGGCTATAAAGGAAGGGACTCCTCCGTACCACACTGCCCTCTCAGATCCCCCTGTCTATCAATCCATGGCTGGACTTTATCTGAGTTCACATCTTAACTCCTTCACTCTCTCAAACCCGCTTCCCTTTCTTTCTTCCCCAAATCGATCATGTGTGTTTAAACCCTTGTCCCAAGCTGTATTTATGGAAATCATGGTGACACACCAGGAAACAGTGATGACGGAGGCTGATGAAGGATGGGGGGGGGAGAAACCCAGACAGTATCGGGGAAATACAGACTACAGTGGGGGGGGGCACACTTAGAGAAACAATGCACCCAGAGACCGTCATTCTCTCCCAAGCTTATGAAGGGGAATCTGGATTCTTCTGAGTCTATGCAAATGCTTTGCTCATAGTGGGCAGAGGTTGCTACTGCCCCCACCCCCAAGTTCCCCAACTTTTGTGAGGCCATGTTTCAAACTCTCTTTGATAAAAATGGCCAGGTTCAGGGGGTTTTGTTCACCCACTTGTTAGGCTGATGTGAGAGGCAAGGGAAGGGCAGGGAGAGTCTGAGGCCCACTGGGCTCATCCTACTCGCTTCAAGGAGGGGTCACCCAGGCAAGGAACTTCAGCTCCCGACAAAGGGTGGACAGATGATCTTTCCCTGCCCTGTCCTAATCCTGGGTTTAAGCCTGTTTTAAATAGAATTGCAAATCCCCTCCTACTCCCCCCTCCCCCAATCCCCTGCCAGAGTAGCTCTTAATGCTGTGGACCACAGGCTGCAGAAAGAGATAAACATTTCCCCCCACTTCTGTGCCGAGCCTTCAGCTCCCAACCCGTCATGCTGAATACAGTGCCCGTGTGGGGAGAAGTCATTTTTAGCCTTGGCATCTGGGTGGAAAGCTCCAAGCTCAGCTCGCCCATTGTTCTGCTGTCTCAGGCTCGGAGCCTCACTTCTCCCGCTGAGAAGTCCACAGGCCCAGAGGAAGCCTGGCCCAGAGCAGAGGGTGGCATTTGCAGCCTCTCTCCTCCCACGCCGAAAAAGCACCGAGTTGCTGGCACACAGAACAATACTAAGAGGGACTGGCTGGGCCTTTTGTTTCGCCTTCCTTTTCCAAAAAAGCTTCGCTTCATTTTGGCATGGAAACAAAACGCAGGCACCCCTTCGGCAAACGCTAGAAAATCCATCTTCAGACACAACCTCCTGACAAGCTTTAATCAGACAGCTGGGAGGTGCGGGGTCCAGGTAGATGCCGAGGGGCTCCGGGTCACATGGCATTCTGGGTTGTGCCGATGTGTCCTTGAAACTCTCGGGCTGTAAGTGAAGCAGGTGGTAGATAAGAAAGTAAAGGAAGTGTGAGGAGAGACGAGAGAGGATGGGAGAGAAGAGCTCCGGGAGGAGTGCGGCAAAGAAGGGAAAGAGTTCTGTAAGGTGGAGACTTAAACACTTTCAGCAGTTGTAGGGGAAACGGTGGTAACTGGGGAGAGTTTTGCAGGGTGAGGGCCAAGGGTTTCGCCACGCTTGCATTGGGGAAGGGGGGTGAAGCTGAGAGCGTCCTGACAGATTCAAAACAGAAGGAGACTAGGGATGTGTCCAGTCTAGGTCTTAGGCTCAGAGTACCTCAGCCCATCTTCCCAGCACACCTTAGTCACCAGGTGATGTCGAATTCCTTGGGGGGCAGTTTTTTTTTTTTTTTTTTTTTTTTTTTGGTAAAAGGAGGAGTTTGGGTTGGGCTCCAGACCTTCCTCCTGATCCGTGGGTACAAAAGGGTAGGTAACACCTTGGGAGAAACCTAGGACTTCTTGGCTTCTTGGGTGATGCCTTGGGGTGATTTACCAGAGTCCTCCACTAGCTTCCTGCTCAGCTTTGAGCCTCTGTTCTCCTGAGTATAAAGCAGAGATCACAGCAGTGCCAGTTAGGTTTAGGAGAGTCCTGTCCTGGGTCATTTCTGCTCAACTAGACACAAGCTAGAGGAACCAGGGAAGAACCTCAATAGAGGAAATGCCTCCATCAGGTTGCCTTGATATGAGGCTGTAGGGTATTTTCTTGATTAGTGATGGATACAGGGGTATCCCCTGAGCTACCTAGTCCTGGGTAGAAAGCAGGCTGAACAAGCCAGTAAACACCATTCCTCTAGGGCCTCTGCATCAGTTTCTGGCTCCAGATTTCTACTCTGGGCTCCTGTCCTGACATCCCTCAAAGTCAGACTGTGTTCAGGAAGTGTAAGCCAAATCAACCCTTACTTCCTGAGTTGCTTTGGTCATAGTGTTTATCACAGAAAGCTAATGAGGTCAGTCCCCAGGGCAGCCTCCTGCTTCCCTGTAACTTTCTCACAGATCCTGAGTGACCATGGGGTCTTTGGTTGTGTTCCTACCTGTCCTGGTTCTCTGGGTCTCCAGGAATGAATTCTGTCTCTAGCTTCTAGCTTCCGATGACCCCAGAGATACTTCCTCTGTGTGAAACCTTTGGTTTTCCTGGCTTACTATTGGGAGAGACCTCAGATTGTGAGTCCAGCAGATGTAGCCTCTCTTCCTTAGCATGTCCGAGTCCCTGGTGAGGAGAATAAGGGGACACTGAGTATGCTTGGGTGGCAAGAGTGACCCAGGCAGCTACACTGTACCCTCAGCTAAGCCTGCACGCACCCTGGAGACTGTGGGTAGCACCCACAAAGCAGGAGTCTTCTTTATGCCCCAGTTGAAGCTGGTTTCTTCAAGTCTTGTACCCAGAGATTTTGGGGATTACTATTACTCAGCTCTAATTTTTTGTCTCTATTTGGGCTCTTTTGCGAGGTAGTGAGCTTCACGTAAACATCAGGAGACCAGAGATGACCGGAGAGTTACCTGAGCTGGTAATGGGTTTGCTGTTTAAGCACAAGGAGTCTGGATCTCATGACACGCATTAAAAAAAAAACCTGGGCATGGTGGCATGTCCTTGTTGTCCCAGCACTAGGAGGGTGGCAATGGGCAGATCCCCTCTGGGACTCACTGGCTAGTCAGTCTATCTGGATCAGGGGATCCAGGTCTCAGCAAGAGACTTTGCCTCAAACCAAACATGAAAACAAACAAACAAACAAAGAAGGTGGATGTTGGGATAGAGCCTCTGCTGACGTCTGGACAGACCACACCAGCCCAATGCAGTTCCATGTGGAAGAGGTTTGTTGGAGATGACCGAGACTGAAGGGTGGGGGGAGAGGGAGAAGAAGGGGTGAAAATCAGGTAGGGTCTGCTTTTTATTTAAACTGTGATGTAACCACTCACAGGTAAAGGTAGGGGCTGAACCAGTGGACCCTGGGGAATGTATGGTCATTGCCATGGTAACAGATGAACGGGTCCCTGTAACCTGTGGGTGATGCCACTGCTGGATTTGGAGGTGAAAGCCAGTTCCTGATACTAACAGTGGTTTGTGCCTGAGCACTAACACCTGAGGTTAATTCTGGCCTCCACGTGCACTTGAATCCCTATGTATGCAAATACACACACAGACACACACACACACACACACACACACACACACACACACACGTGTGGCCACAAAAGGAGACTTGGGGGCAGTGTTATTACATTAAGAACAGGATGCTGTGGTCCTATTTTATCTGTTTGGGCTAGTGAGACATCTATCAACACTGTCATTGGGAATTATTTTCCGTACTTGATTCCTCCCCTGACCCTTGCCCACCTAGGGTCAGGTCCTAGCCCATGATGTTCCAGTGTATCCTCGCCACACTCACTAGTTGGCAGCAACGGGCTATCCCATCTTCCAAGGAAGATGCAGAGAGAGTCAGAAAGACGAAGACCAGTTCTCCAGACTCAAACCACCAGAACCCCCAGCAAACTGTTGCAAGGTATCCTGGCTACGGGTCCCCTGCAGGGGTGTGACATGAAGGAGCTGCTGTGTGAGCCGTTCTCGGAGGGAGCAGACATACTGCCCTGGTGTTTGCAGTGGTCAGAGGCGAGGCTGCCCTGCTGGGGCCCTCAGCAGCAGCACTGCCCCTGCTCTGTCAGAGAGTAGGAAAAGAAAGACCATCAGAGAGATGGTTAACAGACGTTTAGTTGAGACTTAAGCCGGAAAAGGGGTGGAGGGGTGGGAGCCACATCTCAGACTGCTCTAACTTTGGCCATAGAACTTAGGAAATTGAACGGCGGAGGTTGCGTCTTAGCAATGGTGGAAGTGACAGGGAGAGATGGGTGTGGCCTTTTTCACACAGATCACCCCTTCCCCCACTACCACACTCTCACCCCTGTTAGAATATTCCAGAGAACCAGCTTACACTCTTGGGTAGTGGGCTGGGGATGCTTCCCTGCCTCAGATGCTTCCTTGTCTCCTTCTCTTGCTTGACTTCAGAAGTCTCTATCCCCGTGTCCCCTTTCCCCCTCCAAGTACACAGACGCTGTCTTCTCAGGGAAGGCATGGGGGTCTGTTTTATTTTTTGGTTCCTTTCCTCCCTGGGCTGCTGGGTTTCTGCAGAGCAGCAGAGATTAAGGGAGGTATTGTGTCCTTGTTTTCCCTAGGGCTGTATCTGTGCCCAGGGCTTGGCTCAGGCCTCTAGACAGCATGAATCAGTTGGCATTACAAGGCCCTGTTTCCAAGGCTGGCTCCACCTCCACACTGTGGCCTCCTCAGAGCCATGGGCCAAGTCTGAGTCATTGTCCCTGTGAGACAGCACCTGTGGGTATGAAGTCAGACAGAAGGCTAGGCAGGAGCAGCTGGAAGATGGCCTTGCCCTGGCACCTTCCCCTCAATTTCATTTTAAAAATTTGTATTTATTGAAATTATATATATATATATATATATATATATATATATATATATATATATATATAGACATAACCTGTGTGTATGTGTGTGTCTGTGTGTGCGCACGTGTAATGAAGATGAACCCATGCTGGGGTGCACATGTGGAAGTCAGAAGACAACCCCAGATGCTGGTCCTCATTTCCTATCTTCTTGGTGATGAGGTCTCTTTTTCATTGTACATGTGCTCTAGCCCTGTCACAGCATTCTATGCACACACACACTCACACATGCATGCACACACACATGTGATCTAGCCCTGTCTCAGCATCATATACACATGCTCACACACACACATGCATGCCACACACATGTGATCTAGCCCTGTCTCAGCATTACATACACACGTACATGTGTGCACACACGCATACACACATGCATGCATACACATGTGCAAAAAGAGATGCCTGGTTGGTCTTGCATGACAATGTTCTTAGTTAAAGTTTCTTCAGCTCAAGACCTGTTGGTGTGGTCCAGCCATGGTCCCCAGCGCCAGGGCAGAGGCAGAGTTGAGGACTCCTTGCTCAGGTCAGGCCAGAAAGCTGGATGAGGTTGCTCTTTGACACACACCTATTCTCTCAGCACCTATTTTCTCTAAAGCCAGGGCTCCCACCATCTGTGCCTTTGACCTGTGGAGCTCATTTTAAAACATACTATTTAATCTAAAATGACATTTGCCAGTGCACCACTGTGCCAGCTCCCTTTCTACAGCTGCACTGCTGCTGAAGACTCAGCCCAGAGAGAAACTGGTCGGCGGGTCAGCCGCTCCAGGGCCTCGGTGAACAGGGTTCCAAACAAGGCTTGCAGGCCTGTCTTTGGCAACAGTCATAGGTTCACATGTCTGCAGAGATCTCGGACCCTGGGAGGTCCCAGTTGCATAGAAGATGGCCTCAGTTTCTGCCAGGACTCTGAAACCCTTCATGGCATTTCTATCCTTCCTCCTGTCTGCAGCCAATGCTGTAGGGAAATGCCAGTCTCCATGCAGAACCTAAAAATACCCACTGAATGCACTCAGGTTGCTAAGCCTCCTTTGTGTTGGGAAGCTGTCAGGGTCCTTGGTCCTAGCCGGAAAGCATCTTCTCTCATAGTCCAAACCACTCCTGTTTGTCTAGTGTGTCGCCTTCATTGTGAAAATTCACAAACCCTTTCTCAGCCTAACAAGACAGACTTGTTTCCTGCATCGAGGTGAACTCACACCTGCTCAGCCTGTGCCACCTTCCCACTGGGTGTCATGCAGGGCTCGCCGGCAGCTTTGAAATGCATTGTAACCCCAATTTGTGGCAGAAGGGAGCAGATGAGAAAGGGGGTGGGTGATAGAAGGGGAGAGAGAGGTGAGCAGAGACCTCAGTTCTAGATAGGTGTGTTTTTCTAGTTGGAGTCTAGGAAAACCTGTTGCTCTAAGGTTACGTTTGGACATGGATTTTTCTGCAGTCCATTTCTTTTCAGCTCACAGCCTGCCTTCTGGTTTGGAGAGAAGCACCAGCAGGTGGGGCTCAAGAGTGGCTTGTAGCCAACTGCCTTGCTTTGTGGTCTTAGAAGGGTTTACTTTTGCCACCTCGAGTGAAGCCTGGCAAAGGTCACAGCTTAGGTGTCATCTGCATGAATGCTATGCACTTGTAGCAGTGGTGGCTGTTGTCTCCCCCCCCCCCCCAAGCCACTTGGTGCGACGGTCCCCTTTACCTGCCAGCTCTGTTTACTTCCTTCCACCTCTTCCCTTCCCTCTTCATCTCCCCCCTTCTCTGCCTCTCCCCTGTCTTCCCCCTTCCTTCCTCTTCCCTCTCTTTCCTCTCTCTCCTTCACTTATTTTTCCCACTCTCCCTTGCCTTGTTTGGCCATTTTCCTTTCTCCCCCTCTGCTATCCTCACCTGTACTGTGTAGCCTCTTTTTATCCACCTTCCCACCTTCTCTCCTCCCTCCCCCACTCCCTCCCTTTCCCCCTCTCCCACCCTCCTCCTTCCCGCACATTCTCCTTCCTTCTACCCCTCCCTTCCTCTCTCCCTTCCTCCCCTTTTCTCCTCTCTCCTCTTCCCCTCTCTCTCTCCCTTCCTCCCCTTTTCTCCTCTCTCCTCTTCCCCCCTCTCTCCCTTCCTCCCCTTTTCTCCTCTCTCCTTCTCTTCCCCTCTCTCTCCCCCTTTCTCCCTACTTCCCTCCCTCTTCTCTCTCTCCATTTCTTTTCTCTATATTTTCCTCCCTCCTCTCCCTTCCCTTCTCTCTCCTTCCCTCAAACCCTGCTTCCTTCTCTTTCTTGTTCTTTTTCTCCCTCACCATGATTAATGATTCATTGTCTATTGGGACAATTCAATTTGGCTCCGCTCTGCAAAGCTCTATTTTAGGGAGTCGCTCTGAATCAAATCCCCTCAGCTCTGAGAGAAGGGATACAGTAGCTCCCTTTCTGCATCCCTGGCTCTCAGCTGATTAGCATCCTGACTCTGGAGAGATGCCTTCAGCAGACATCCAACTGATGATCTGTGTGGATCTTTGTAGGGCAGTACTAACAGTTCTTGGGATAATCCAGCAGCCTCCACTTACTGACATATCAGGGATTTGCCTTTCTTAAAGAATCCCTTGAACTTGTTTTGTGTTGCTTTTTTCCCCTGCTTTAAAGCATCCCGAGGTTGTTTTACTACTCATAATTTTAGACTTAAATGTTTGAGTTTGGAGCATAGAGATAATAAATAAATAATGCTCTGAAGTTTTAGATTAATTAGTAATTAATTTTTGCAAAGCTTTGGAGACAGGCAATGTCGCATACCATTAAGCTTAGTGCCATGTTACAGGCTGGTGCCATCAGACTTCTCAAACTGTGTTTCCAGAACAAAGGGACACTTCGTTAAATTCTCACATCAATTGTTAGGCAGATGAGAGAAAATTGATGACAATCCCCCACCCCCCAACACGCAGACTCAGTAATCAGCCTGATGGCAAACACAAGGCCCTGATCTGCATTGGAAAATACAGCCTGCATCCCACCAGGAGCCCCCATCGCAGAGCCCCATCTCGGAGCCCACCGGAGCGGAGTGCAGAGAAAGGCAGCTCTCCACCGAGGCCTCACAAACAGGCTTCTCATCCATAGCTCTCAAAGATTAGGGAAAAGCTGGCTGGAGAAGAGGAGAAGCAGATGAGTCCTCAGGAGAGAACTCCACTGAGGGCTGGCACCCTGCACAGGCCTGAGGCTCCTGGGGCTTCCTGTGACTTCATTTCCGCTCTAAAAGGTAGATGTGAACCTGAAGGACTGATTTTAAGAAAGAGAGGCAGACAAAGCCCTTAGTGTAGGGCCTGGCAGAGATGCCTAAGGACACTGGCAGGGGTTCTCTGTTGTCATCGGGGCTGAAGACCCTATATGGTGAGAGTGCTCAGGACAAGAGATGCCCAGCAATGGGTATAACTGACCCTTGCCTGGTTTTGAGTTTTAAAAAGCCACACAATGCTTCGTCCCTGCTGTCCCCAGTGACCTCCCAAGAAGGGAGTGGAGGTGAGTGGTCTTCCCACAGCAAGGACAGCTGAGTGATCTGTCTCCTCTCATACTGAGCTTGAAACCCAGCTCTGCTTCCCCCAAGCACTTGCAGGTGCCTGGGGGTAGATGTCTCAGGGTGTGAAAGAGAGAACCATTCCTGGGAAAGCAACCCAGGCACTGGTGCCCACCTCCATCTATGGCAAAAAGGTCACTCATAGTACACACATAGGCATCACCACAGACACATGCTGATGCATGTAGACAGGAAGAGTCACACCCACATATGCATACACACACAAAGATGCTCACAGGTACAGATGTATCTAGACATATTCAAGGTGATGCAGAGGAACGCAGATGCAGATATAGACACATTCAAAGATATACACATGTATAGGTGCATTCAGACACACATACAGAACATGCACACATGTATAGGTACATTCAGGCACACATACAGAACATGCATATAGATGTAGTCTGATGCCAACATGCATACACAGTTGCATATATACATGTGCAGATGCACAAACAAAACCAGGCACATATAGATACCTACACACACGTGCAGACTCACAGACCCCTATATAGTTAGATAACGTTTATGCAGACAGACATTCATAGACACGTACATAAGGAGGCAGAGACACCAACACAAACACACATTGGCATAAGCACAGACACATATAGACAGACACACAGAAATACATAGGCATACAGAAACACGTAGCCAATGCCATATACTGACATATATGAACATACACATCCGAAGAGAGATATACGGACACATACAGAGACACATACATATTTGCACAGACACATAGACACATATCTACTGACATAGAGACATGGAAACACAGGTGAACTCACACGCCTGAGAAGCCTAAAACAAAGATACCCTTGCTCAAGGCAGTCCCCTTTCCTCTGGTACAGAGTCTGAGGGGGGAGAGGGATTTCTTGGTGGCTCTAGCAGGGGACAGTGGCAAGCTTATCTGGGAGAAAGGCATTGCACACTATATTTCCCCTACAGCTTCCCACAAATGTCTTTCTCACCCCCTCCCTCTCCCTCTCCCCTCCCTCCCCCTTCACCCTTTCAGCTTTATTTGAGACATGTTTCCATAACGACAGACTTTATACACAGAAACAGCACTACCTGCCTTTAATAAAAATTCTTTTGAAATCAAAGTCAGAGTCACTTTGTATCTGGTCGAGTGTCTAGGACACTCTGGGCTGAAGAGACTATGAAATATCTTCACAGGTGTCTACACATGGGTTCACCGGTTCCTCTAGCGAGCTCCCCCCCCCCCACACTGCCAGTCCTCAGTACGGAACAACAAACATGTCTGCTTCCCCCCACCTTCTAGTTTCTTCTCTTTCTCCTTTCCTTCCTTCTGTCTTAGCAGGCCAGTAAGAAGCCCAGCTCTTCTCCAAGTGCACCTCAAATCTTGCTGCAAAATGCAGCCCCTTGAGGAAGTTGGTTAAATTGACAGCCCTTGGTGGGGCCAGCAAGATGGCTCTGGGGTTTGCCGCTAAGTCTGACAACTTGAGCTGGATCCCTGGGACCCACGTAGTGGAAGAGACTAGACTTCTGGAGGTTTGCTTGCTCTGACCCCCATTGAGGCATGCATGTACCCCTCAATAAATATGTGCAATAAACAAAACAAACCATAGCTTCTTGTGCCTCCCCCTAGGCAACCTGAATGAATTCAGAGAATCTGCAACTTCATTTCTCATTTGGACTCTGCTGGCCTGGTCTAAGACTCAGTGGTCAGGAAACAGCAACCACAGAGCAAGACCGGCATCGCATCTGGCTATCATTACACAGGCTCTGATGTTTTGCACCAGTGAGCATCCCTCCAGTCTTCAGATCAGCTGTTTTATTCGAAGAGAAAAGCAAACATCTATCTAGTGAGCAGTATGGATACCATGACCGGGTCAGAAAAGCTGGCACACGAGAAATGGTTGCCAAAGAAGGTTCGAGAGATGGAACGCAGAGGCAGGGAGGCTCAGGATGTGGACACTGCAGCTTGCGCGGGTCTGATGGAATGAGGCTGTCTCAGTTTGCACCTGCAGGCAGATGGGAAATTTCATAGACTAGACAACAGTGGCCTGTCTCCTACCATAACATACTCGGGTTTCCTCGGACTTTCAACACTGTAGGCATCAGCAAGGAACAAGTCCCAGGTGACAGGCCTGGAGCAAGAGCTTGGACTGGCTTCCTTGATAACTTTGTTACATTGTCGAGTTTGGAATGAGCACCAGTATAGCCCCACAGGCAAGATGGCGTCAGTCTTGTTGAGCTGGATGTCCGTTTCCCTTTGCTGAATCTCCACCCCCAGCTGGCTGTTCCTGTAGCCTGCCAGAGACTCATTAGAAGTCTCTTGTCTGGAAGCAGGGAGAGATGCCTGTTCCTCCTCTGCCCTCCCCAGTCTGTACCCTGTAGCCAGTGACTGATGAAAGGGTAAGGAATGATGTATGATCGACCCCATCATAGCTGTGGCAAAATGCCCAACAGAAATAGCTCAAGGGAGGTCTTATTTATTTATCTTGGCTTATGATTTCGGCCCTTCAAGAAGGGAGGGCCTCGTGGAGTAGAACAATTTACAAGGATGCAGAGGAATAAAAAGATTACAGAAGGGGACAGAGCAAGATATAGCTGTAAAGAAATACCCCAGTGACTCACTTCTTCTAGTTAAGGGCCACCTCCCACCTCCCCCCCACCATTATGAGTTCACTGGTGACCAATCAGATTCTTTAGATCAGAGCCATGTGATCTACGGGGCTCTGGAATGGCCCCTGCAGACATGCCTAGAGGTGTGCATCCTGGGTGTCTGGTTGCTCCCTAATCCACTCAGGCTGACACTTCAGACTGGAGCTGTCACAAACAGCCCATCATGCTTCAGGGCAGGGCCAGCACGATCCAGCCTTCTGAAGGAATTTCATGCCCAGCTGAGGTCTCTCACCCAGCTTTGCTTCTGCCCATTCCCCAAACTCTACTCCTTTCTCCTTAGAGCACAGATCTGAGAACTTCCATGGGTCTTTTGAATCTGAACCCTAATGGGACTTGAGTACAGGAACAGACATAGGTGGTGTGTCTGTATTTATATGGGAGCTAGAGGGTGAAATCAGGTTTCTTATCTATCACTCTCTACCTTAGTTTTAGAAGACAGGGTGTCATGCTTTGGCTAGGTGGGCTTATGAACAAGCCCCAGGGCTCCTCCTGGCTCTGCCTTCCCTGAGGTGGGGTTACGGCCATATATCTCTGCCTGACTCTTAATGGGAGCACTGGGGATCTGAACTCTGATCCTTGGACTTGTTCAGCAAGCGCTTACCCGAGCCAGCCATTTGCCTATGTTGTTTCTTCTCACCCTCTCATTTTAGAGAAGAACAGACCTATACTCAAAATTGATTAATTTGTAGCACATTCAAGTACACCCGAATTCACACACATGCACACATGCACACACACCCTTCCTCATGTTCCACAAGCTCTTTCTTATTACGTCGTAGCTAAGCTGAATGTCGGACGTGGGTAGCTCAGCTCTGGGCACCCATTTCCTACCCTCTGTTATGTGCATATACAAAGGAAAAATACTGAACTGCATATCAATCATTATGAATTTCACGTCACAGTGGGTCTCATTAGTTTGTGGATGTTGCTTTGAAGTAATCAATATACTGTGATTGGAAAGCAATTTGAAATGTAGCCTCTTGGCTGGGAATCCAAATTACTGTCCCTTTGCCTTGCTGTGTACACAAAGTCAACTTTAAATTGGATTGATGGAACTGAACTCATCACTTGTTTTTCTTCAGCAGAGAAAACTTTCAATAAGTCAGCTGCAGGCCTGCTTGAGTCCCTCTGGTCCTCAGTGGAACACAACAGATCTGTCTGTCTGTTTGTCTGTCATGTCTCTCTTAGTTACTCTCCACCTCATTCTTTGCGACAGGGTCAGGAAAGCACTTCTGCTCAAGCCCAAGGATCAGAGTTCAGATCCCCAGTGCTCACACTAAAAGCCTGGTGTGGTTGGTTCATGGTCATAACCCTATCTCAGGGAAGGCAGAGACTGGAGGATTTGTCCTGGAACCTCCAAATTGGCTAGGCTAGCTGGCCAGTGAGCCCCAGTTGTCTGCCTCTTTCTACCTCCCTGGCTAGGATTTTACAGGTAGGGATTACAAGTGTCTGGACCACACCTGATTTCTTGGGTGGGTTCTAGACTGATGACCTCATGTCCCTATGGTTCTGCAGCAAGCACTTTATTGGCTGAGCTGTCTCCAGCCCAGTGACTGCATTCTTTCAAGAAAAACTAAAAGCAGTGTAAGCCTGGGATATAAATATCTTTGCTGGCTAGCTCTGTCCCCTTTCAGACTTACTGTCCCCTACAGTAGAGATCATAGGCATTTTCTTGCTTATCTTAGGAAACAAGGATGGGGTTAATTTAAGTGAGAGAGTGTCCTAAGGGCACAACATCCCAAAGGAGAGCATCAGGTTCTTTTGTTGGGTCTTTAACCATCTCATGAGCACCCATTTTCCCTTGATGAGATTTCTTCTCTTCTTCCTCTCTTTCTCTCAAGCCAAGCACTGATGTTTTCCTCTCTCTTTCTGGCAGCGAAGCCTCTTTTCTTCTCCATGACTCCTTTGAGGTCGTCTGAGTCACTTAGAATTCATTTTCTTTATGAGTCTGCCCAACAGGAAGGTGTAAACAGGATCCAATAATAGATGCCACAGTGCGACTAGAATTTTACAGGTACTTAACCAACCCCAGATGGCCGAAATCAAGGCTGAGACAGAAAACAAAATGCATCTAGTCTCTTGATTTCTAGTCCATTCTGCAATGAGATTTTTGTCTTCTTGTAGCAATGATATTGAAAAGCCTAAATCAAGACCAAAACACAGAAAAACAAAATGTCAGGTCTTAACTTTTGGCTCGTTCTGCAATGTGGCTTTTGTCTGCTTGCAACTATCATATTGCAAAGAAACCCTGATATTAGTATTATTTTTAAACAAATGCCCCTTGAATGCTCACTATTTCTATCATGTGATATTTGATGCTAGTAAGTCTCTTCTTAAATCACTTTCATCTTCTGAGGATACAGCAGTTGAGGAGTCAATAGTCACTAAGGGAAGGATGCTGAGACTACAGTAATGGGGTAAGACTTCAGTCTTCCTCTCTAGGTTCAGCGTCCACCTTTTCCTTTATTCCTTCTGATTTCCAAGTAGGCATTATTCTTCATGATGTTCACCTCCATAGGGAGTGCCAACAGCACTGGGTGTAACGGCCCATGTCACAACGGCCATGCTACACAAACACAGCTTCTATTGACACAAAGCCAGTTATCTTGAACTACACAGGAGGAAATAAAAAGATTAAGTGTTTACCTGGGCTAGCTCATTTTTCAAAATTCATGTAAGTCACCCTGAAACTTGTTTAGGAGACAGAGTCAAACCATATTGGCCACACAAGAAACAGCTCAGGGCCTATACCTTTTGGAAGCCGAGTTGATGAACTAACTTGTAGGGTCTGCAGCAAGTACCAGATTGATTTGCTCACAACATTAAGTCTGGAAATATGGAGGTTGCTCGATTCAACCGGATGCTATGCTTTCTCTTCCTGTGGAATGTTCAAGCTGTGGTATATTGTGCATTGCGATGTCACCTCTTCATGGCAATGAAACAACTGTGGTGACCATAATGTCTACATTTCTGTTTTTGCAGGAGGAGGGACCCATCACCAGTAGGCTGAACAACATAATCAAGTCAAAAACCATCCTGGGGGAAAGGGGTTCCTTTTCTTAAAAACCCACATGCTTTCAGATATGGTGACTGTGTGGTGCTCAGGGATTCTTGGTGGAGAATAATGACTAACCCTGACACTATTCAAATATTTAACATTAGAGAAATGATTTTTTTATGGTTGACATACTACAAATTATAGCATGAGGGTCTAGAACTTAATGGACTAACATAAATGCATTTGAGAATACACTGGGTGTTAGTATCAGATGTAGCTGACATATCCCTCAAGTTTCAGACTTAAGAAAATACATATTGTTCAGAGTCAGATGGATGGCCCAGATTTGTGGGTTACTCTTCTAACTATCATTTCAGGGATGGACCTTGGCTCCTGCACTCCTGGGTCCCTATCATCTTCCACTTGTTTTCTGAGTTTGTGCTTTGGATGATTGGATGAGTTTGGAATGAACGGAAGGAAGACTTCATGGTCTTACTGTCTAACTCAATGTGATGGTTAGTTTGCCAAGTCGACATAACCCAGAGTCTTCTGGGAAGGGGGCCTTCAATGAGGAGTGATTTACATCAAGTTGGCCTCTGAGCATGTCGTGAGGGGTTGTTTTGATTGTTTATTGATGTGGGAAGACCCAGCCTGGATGTAAGGTGGCACTATTGCTGGGTTTGGGTCCCTGGATTACATAAGGGTAGAGGAAGCTGGATAAGCAAAAGACATAGAGGAATTCATTTATCTCTGTGCCTGGCTTTGGATGAGCTATAACTGGCTGCTTCATGGCCCTGTTGTGACTTCTCTGCAGTGTTGGGGTGTAACCCGGAACTGTAAGATGAATGACCCTCTTTTCCACTGAGTTGTATTTGGTAAAGATATTTTGTCATAGCAACAGAAATGAAACTAGGATACCTAGTGATATTTCCACTTAGTCCCCAGAGATGTTGGAAATATAGTTGACCTGTGGGACTAGAAGGACAAGGGCATGGGTTTGGGGGTGCCTAGCCAGACTAGGCTGTGGGCTTTGACCCTTGTGCTCTCTGCTTATGTTGGTTGGGGTAGGGGTGCTAACACATTGGTATTAGTATAGCGGCTTCAGCTGGCAGTGAATCTTCTTTCAATGCTATGGCCAGAAGAAGATGGATTTCAGGACTGATGGCATCCAGCTATTTGTTGTCTAGTTCTGGGGAGGAGGGGAAGGAAGGAGGGTCCACGTTTCTGTAGGGAAGTAAGTCTTCTTGACACCAATGCTGGGAAGAAGACTTTGGGAAAAGGGATCTGCCTTGAACTGTTTCTGATGACCTCTCTCCATCCTCCAGTGAGACCTAGGATACCAAGTTTCTCTTTACAAGTCCTCATCTCTTCAGAACTGTGCCTCATACCTGCACAGTGACATCCCAACTTGACTGAATAGCTAGAGACTGAAGGAAGGTCCGACGCACAGACGCATGTACAGAAAAGCCAGGCTCACGTGTGTCCAACAACTGTGCCGACCTGAAAGCTCATGGTGTGCATTAAATATAGCACAGGGGGAGAAGTTAGCTAGTGAGGTAGCAGGGCTCTGTGGGTGAGCAGGCTCAGGATGAGACAGGAGGAAGAAGCTGCAGTTGCTAGCTTTTGCACACACTGTCAACCCTGGAACTCTGACCAGAGAAAGGCTGTGCTACAGAGACAGGGGAGGGAGGCTTTGCCGATTTCTGATGGCACTAAGGCACTGTACCTTGATGTAGCTGTGCCCTTATTAGCAATGCAATTTTACTCAGAACTTCACCCGGCCTTTGCACGTTCACCCAAAGCTTCCTTGGCTTCCCACAATTCATAATCTTAAATTATTTACAAGCTCAATGTTTCAGCCACAGAAATATATTTCTATCAGAGAAGTCTGATAGCCTCATACAAACTTTGGTGATTAGTCTTGACTGCCGACAGTACCCTGCAGGGAAGGATTCTGATGCTATATCCAGACCCACTTAGGACGAGAGGGGATAGTAATTGATTAGTGATGTCTGGAATGAGAATTGGAGGTTGAAGTGAAGGCCATTAATGTGCCGCGTTTTCCATTCCCGAGCTCGAAAACAAGGTAAACTAAGCATGGCCTGAAAAATATACAGGAAAGCATATTCATTTTAGTTTGAATTATTTCATCAATTTTGTCTTCGAAGCAGCTGGGTTCCTCCACTTGAAGGGGGAAGGCAAGTTTTAAATTGGAAAAGAAGGAACAGGTGATCTTGTAGCCTGAAGAGCCCAGAAAGAGAAGTGGACCTTGGGGGTGCAGTGAAGCAGGAATCTGAGCCTCAAGTCTTCCTTGGCTCCATCCCACATGACTTCCTCTGTGCATTTGTCTATTCTGTGGATGGGGATGCACGGGGCACCCTCAGTGGGCTTTGCTTCAGCCTTAGGTCAGCTCAGTGATCATCATCACTGTCCCAGAGAATGGGAGGATGTGTGTGTGTGTGTGTGTGTGTGTGTGTGTGTGTGTGTGTGTGTGTGCATGTGTGTGTGCATGTGTGTGTGTGTGTGTGTGTGTGTGTGTGTGTGTGTATGAGAGAGAGAGAGAGAGAGAGAGAGAGAGAGAGAGAGAGGGAGGGAGAGAATTCCTTTTGCTGCCTTCTTGTCCATCTCCTGCTCCTGGCTGTAACCGAGCCTTCCATGGCCACAGCTCCCTCTGTGCAGCTTCCACATTCCTGCCCTTGCTGAGCCCGAAGAAACCCATCTTCTTGGCTCCTTGTGTCTCTACCAGTGTTAGAAAGGACAGCAATTCTCGTTTCTTTGCTTAACCCTTTCCATGTCTCTGCAAGCAGTCTCCTCACAACGCCTCTTCATCTGGACCATCCACCTCCACCGGACCTGGATGGGACCCTGGTTACCCCGGTTGATGCAGGGCTCTGGGGAACCCAGATGTCGGAGAGGTAGGCGCACTGTGGCAGGGAGTCTAGAGCAGTGGTTCTCAGCCTGTGAGTTGTGACCCCGTTGGGGACTGCGGGTCAGATATTCTGCATATCAGATATTTACGCTATGATTTAGCAAAATTATAGTTATGAAGTAGCTGTGACATAATTTTACAGTTGGGGTCACCACAACACGAGGAAGTGTATGGGCCTCAGCACTGGGAAGGTTGAGAACCGCTGCTCTGGAGGGTTCCTGGATTATGTTGGTCTTCTTCACTAAGAACAGTCCTGCATTAGGAGGAGGTTCCTGAGTCCAGCCATCTCTGGAACGAGTTGCATCTTGCTGCAGGGCTGGAACTGAGTTCATGTTCCCAGGCCCCAGAAGCATGTCCTGTCCTACATCTTCAGATGTTTCCTGTTTGTCAACCAGTAAGGATGTAAAGAGGGAGGCTGCTGATTATCTATGTAAGGCACACAGTTGTGAAGGAACTGCCGGTCAACACTGACTATGTGCAGCTTCCCCACGCCTTTGTTCCTTACCATTTTACATTCCAGGCCAGGGTCCAGGAGGGAGCCTACTTAAGGAAAAAGAGCCCAAAGAACTCAGAACAGCAACAGCAACCACCCAGCTCAAGCTGTTCAGCCAGTGAACGTATCAGGAGGCTGTGGCTTTGTGAGAGACAGACATTCCTCCTTTCCTCTCTCCCTCCCCTCCCCTTTTCCCAAAGCTGTAGAAACGATCTCATTTGAGAGAACCCTGACTAGTTTTCAACTGGTCTCAGATATTTTAGCACAGTTTCCCTTGTCCTGAATACATGTTAAATGTTATTTTTCTATCTCGTTTTGTATTTATTTGGAATCCTGGGTTCAACATATATTTTTTTTTTTTCTGAATAGCAGAAGTTTCTGATGGCAGATGTTGCCATGCAACCCTGGGCCCCGGATGTACTGATGGTAGTCTTTAGGCAGTGGTGGCATGCGGTGTGTAGACATCTACATGTCAGACCCACTGTCAGCACTCCTGCTAATGCATAGATGTAATGCATAGTGTGGGTGTGAACCTACACTGCCCAGGAGAGCAGAGACCAGTGTGGGCAGGAGGGAAGACACTGGGCTCCCTGGCAACAGAGATGGCCATGGATTCTTCCAGAAAGAACATTGACAGCCGAAAGTCACATGGTTTCAATCTCATTTTCAGCCATAAATCCCAGTCTACAGAACTGTGAGTTTTCTTTTTCTTTTTTAGTTGTCTTAAGCATGAGCTGCTAACGAGAAACGTGACTGGCTTAGGCTTCACCTTCTTCAGTTTCTCACTGTGGGCTGATGAAGATGTGTTAATGAGCAGTAGGAAGAGAAAAAAAGTTCACAGAGAGGTGGGAAGAGAGGCTGGTGGTCAAGGCTCTGCCTAAGTGGGAAGGTTAGAGAGAGCATAGGAGGTGCTGTAACACACACGCCCATATCTGCCTGGCTCTGCACAGATGAATGAGTGGGTTAGCTATCAGTGTCACAGTCCTGAGGGAGAAAGATGACCCTGGGCTCCATGTGCTTCATCAGGACCCCAGATTCTTGGGCCCTAGGGAGCATCCCAGGCCTTCGGGATTACTCCTACCTGCCTCTCAGGCAAAGAAAGTGACTGTGAAGGCCTGTGAGAAAGGAGTACAGTGAGGGGGAAGGACTATGAGAAGGAAGACTGTGAGGGAGGACTGTGAGGGAGGACTGTGAGGGAGGACTGTGAAGGAGGACTGCTTCAGACAAGGTCTCTCAGGAGGGCTATGAGAGAAAGGACTGTGAAGGAGGACTATGAGGAGTACAGTAAGGGGAGGACTATGAGAGGGAGGACTGTGAGGGAGGACTGTGATGAATAGACTGTAAAGCAGAGGACTGTGAGGGAGGACTGCTTCAGACCAGGTCTCTCGGGAGGACTATAGGGGAGGCTTGCGTTTGGAACTGTCAGTGAGAGGGCTGTGAAGATGGACTCATGTGAGGACAAGGGCTGTGAGTGCAAAGGACTGAGATGGGGCTGCATCGGGCGAGATTTCTGGGGTTGGGAGCCCATGGGAGGAAAATTGTCATGAAAAGGACCTTGGGGAAGTGGACTAAGTAGGGAGGGTCCAGAGAGAGGTCATTGTCAGTGGGATGTCTGTGAGGGCAAGGGCCATGATGGGGGAAATGTCAGGGGAAGACTCTGAGAGGAGGCAGGGTGGGTGGGAGGACTCTGAGTGGGAGAGGGGTCTAAGGACTCTGAGAGGGGGTGGGGTGGGAGGGATGACTCTGAGAGGGGGTGGGATGATAGGGAGGACTCTGAGAGGGGACAGGGTGGGAGGGAGGATTCTGAGAGGGGACAGGGTGGAAGGGAGGACCCTGAGAGGGGGTGAGGTGGGAGGGAGGACTCTGAGAGGTGAGGGACAGAGGATTATATGTAGTTTTATGTTAGATTATGTCTGAGAAATTCTCCTGCAGAGGACTCAGTCTCATGCTGCTGCCCAGCTAAAGTGGTTTGCATTAGGAAGGCTGCTGCTCTGTTCTACCCTGCTACCTAACTTGGGTTTCAATTGGCCTAGTTCCCAAGCAGGCCGGAGCTTCCAGCTTCCAGATCACAGCACAGCTGGATGGCCATGACCGCACCTCCCTGTTCCTGCTTGGGTTTGCTGAGTAATATCAGTGCCTAGTGAAGGAATGGAGATGTGATGGGCATGAGGGGGTGAAGGGATGTAAGCTAGATGTGTCACATTGACCTCAGCATCCTCTGCATGTGGGGTGACATAACCATCGGAGCAGTGGATGGGTTGACTGGAGACCGAATTCATTACCCCATGGAAGACTTGCTATTGTGCGTTGGGCAAGGAAGAGGTGTGTCCACATCCTAGGTCTCAGCGTCGTGGTGGCAATGGCGGGATATGAAGCCAAGATGGGCTGAAGCATGCCAGCGCTTCTCAAACCCCTTCCCCAAGAAAAGCGAGTGTCTGAGGCTCTCACGGATGTTTTTCTGCGGAGCTTCAGAGAGGAGGAAGGAAAGGACTAGATATCAGTTGCCATTCATTTCCCTTCTTACCCTCCCACCATACCTAGGAATCCAGAAGTCCAGGAAATTAGTTTGTTAATGAACCCACTGATATCAAAAGAGAGACAAGTAATATCTTTATGTGTGTAATTAATTAGCCCATGTCTATGAAGTCTTCCGAGTCTGAGAAGTGCCAGGGATAGCTCATGGTAATTATTATTACACAGGAAAATACAGCTGGATTTCTTGACCCCTGCACGCTTAACAGCTTTTGTTTAATGGCGAATTGATCATAGTTGTATTTCATACGATCAGCGTCGATTCTCTCTTAGCAAACCCCGAGATACTTCTTAAGACTTTTCTTTAGAAAAACCAAGTTTTGGACTTGTGTTTGCAGAAGCGAGTGGCAGGGAGAAGCATCTGAAGGTGTCGTGGGGGGGGGACGACAGTGTGCATCTGTGCGGAGACAGGCTTTCGGAGATGTATCTGCTAGTGTCTTATTGGATGATAGGGAAAGTGGCTGGAGGGAGATCATCCTTCCCACTACAGTGTGGGGTAACAGGCATTTTAGCAAAGGCAGTTAGTTAGAAGGAGCACTCATCTTAGGACAGAAATTGTGTTAGGAACTTTTGAAAGTGATATTTGAATAGACCCCTTGGTGTGCTAGATCAGAGCGGTGAGTGACTTAACTTCCCTGTGGTACAAATGAAGAGGAAAACAGGACAAGCCTCAGTCAGGAATGATGAATGGTCCCGGAGGGCTGCTGTGCACACATCCTAGTGCCTCTAGGCAACAGAATAGCATCCTGAATCTTATCATACATAAAACAGCGCACCTTTTGGAGGCAGGGCTAGCTATCCTTACTGCTTATTGTGATGGTTTGAATGAGCATGTCTCTCATGGACTCAGATAATTTGAATAGTAAGTAGGTCCCCAGTTGGTGAGGCTGTTTGGGGCCATAGTGTGGTCTTGGGGGGGGGGGTAGAGTCATATACCGCTCAGGGTGGGCTCTGAGAGTTCATAGCCTTGATCTATTCCCAGTTCACCGGTACACTGCTTTCTGTTGGAAACCTCTCTCTGTTTCCTGCTCTGGATTCCTGCTGTCCCGCCTCCCACACCACTGCCCATGCTCCGTCTGCAACTGTGGACTCAAAGTCTTCTAGAAGGTGTCTCGGCCCTGGCTTTTTGTCACAACAATGGTAGAGTGACTAATGCACATGGATATAGTTGTAGTCTTGTGGGTGTGTGCATCTGTCCGAAATAACCAGTGAGCGCACATTAAATATCTGCAGTTCTGTGTACCAGTCATCCCTCACTAAAGCTAAGCGGCAGCAGGCTTGGGCGGCAGAAGCAGCCCCATTGAGGGATAGGCGGAACAAAGAGTTTGGTAGGACAAAGGGCATCTGAACAGAAGCACAATGGAATTGAAGACAAAAGCTCCTATGGTGGGCGTGTGATGCTAGGGGTGGCAGCAGGTACCGTGACACATGGTGAGTACAGCACTTGAAGTCACATCTGTCTGCTGGTTTGTGCTTTCACGGAGCATAATAAATATCCGTGCCCACTCTGTGGACCCAGTAAGTGTGTGCCATGCGCAGTGGCTAGGGACAGTGCTTTGGAAAAGTCAGGTCCTGATGTCCTTGGGCTGTAGGAGGTGGAAGTGTACAAAGGACAAGGTACACTGAGTCAGGGGAGAGCTGGAGTGCTGGCCAGCAGGGGTTCTCGGGACTAGGGACCAAGGCTGCAAAGGGATTCTTAAAGTCTTGAGAGAGTTGTCATCTTTCCCCAACACGTGAAAGGAAGATCAAACTAATGGCATCTTATTTTCCGAAAACCAAATGCAGTCAGCTAATATTTACATGCTAAGAGGAAACTAGAGACTCCCCTTGCCACCACCGAGGATTGCTTTGCAGAGCTTTATGCAAGCTTAGGACCTTTTTCTGTCCAGTGCCCCTCTACTCCCACCTGCATTCATTAGTCCAGTATCTCCCCCTCCCCCATGCCTACATACACTAGCCTAGCCTTCTCCCCCCACATGCCAGCAAGTACTAGCCCAGCCCACCCCCATGTCTGTATGCACCATCTTCCCCCCCCCCCCACATGCCTTCATCCACTCTGCCCAGCCTCTGTGTCTACTTTCTCATACCCCAACAGGGCAAACTCATTTCTCACGGTTTTCTGAAAAGTTCTTTTCTCTCCAGACTTCTCTGTTGTAGATTACCGTGGGCTTTTTTTTTAAGGACGGAAATTCCAGAGTTAGCCGTTCTGGGTCATGCTTGATTTTTCAGTGAGAGGAGACCCCCCGAAAAGAAGTGTTCCAGATAACCTTTGGCTCTTAACATTAACCAAAGGGCATTTTGATTTCATTTTTTTTTTCCAGACGCCCCAGGAGCCCAACTGTGGTGGCTATTCATGGTTGTCAAGTTGATGTATTTAGGAGGAAGGAGCCTCGGCTGAGGAAGCACCTCCATCACGCATGGTGGCATCAGACTGGCCTGCATGCATGATGCTTCATTTTATTTAAGAGTGTGTGGCTGAGTTAACCATGGAGGGCTGGAGGCTGGAAGCTGGGAGCTAGGGGAATTAGATGCTGATGAATCCTACTGGATGGTGTGTGTGTGTGTGTGTGTGTGTGTGTGTGTGTGTGTATACATGCTTGCACGTGTGCACGCATGCTCACATTCTTGCATGCCAATGCTGGATCACATGTCTGGAGGTCAGAGGACAACCTTGGGTGTCAGTCCTGACCTTGTGCCTTGTTTGAGATGAGGCTTTTCTTTGTTGCTTTTTTCCTGCATAAGCCTGTCTCTGATCTCCTAGTAGGAGTGTTGAGATTGCAGATTTGTGCTGCAGTGCCAAGCTTTACACGGGTTCTGGGAACTCACACTCGGTCTTCACTCTTGACCCACTGAGTCATTGAGCAGTTCCAGGATGGCTTTTTTTTTCTTCATAGTGGCATCTCAGGGCAAGCCAGCCACTCCCCTCACCTCTGCTTATCTGACCTTCCTTCCACTTATGCAAGAGTTCTCCTTTCTCCCCACTGCCATATTTCCTTCATTTACAAGCGATCGGCCAGCTCTGCCATTTAGTTCCCAGGTCCTCACCCGTGTGATGTGTAAATGTTGGAGTCTCTTGTCCTTGGGATGGAAGTTTCCTCTCCCACATGGAAATTTCCAGGCCCACCTATGCATTCCAACCACGTCAGTCAAGAAACGACTGTAAGAGCCCTTGTTCCTTACGCTTCTTCCTGCTGTCACTGTGGAGGGCAGACAGACAGACAGGGGGCAGGAGTGACCTTAACGGACGGAACAGCGTCTAACCCGTGTGAATGCCCACTGCATGTTAAGTAACAGCAACAGCTGCACACGAGCGTTGCCCATCTCCCTTGGAAGGGAGTTCGGGAATCTTCTGTCTGCAGCCTGCCCAGGAGCAGCCTGAGGTGAATTCAGAAAGCCCTCAGCTATTCAGCTCACACACTCCTGTGAACTCCATCCTCTACCTGGGAGTGATCACTCAGCTTATTGCTGCTCAGTGGGGTGATTTGTTAGCCTCCCTTTGAGTCTTCTGGGTCTGGGAAAACGACAATGTATTTGTGAAATATAGACTCGAGTAGAGGGTTAGATATAGCAGGCGGCTCTTTTGCCCAGCTCTCTGCTCGTCTTCTTCCTCATCAAAGATCTTCTCACATTGCTTCAGGGGCTCTGAAGGAAGTTCCTGCTGGACAGGCTCAGTATAAAGAGCTGTTACAGGAAACAAACAGTCAGGAGCTAGCAAGGAAATAGCCAGACTCTGGTATAGAGTGAAAAGGGAAGATATTAACTGCCTCCCATGGTATGTGTGTGTTTGTGTGTTTGGTGTGTGAGAGAGTGTGCTTGTATGTGTCATATGTGTGTATGTATGTGAGTGTGTGTATATATGTGAGTGTGTGTATGTGTGGTATATGTGTGCATGGTGTGTGTGTGTGAGTGAGTGTGTTTGTATGTGTGGTATGTGTGTGAGTGTATGTGTGGTGTGTGTATATGATGTGAGTATGTAAAATGTGTGTGTATATGGTGTGTATGTGTGTGTATTTATGTATGTATGTGTGTATGAATGCATGTATTTTCATTGAGACAGTTTGTAGGATGATGTCATTATACAAAAAGGCAGGTCAAGCCTATCACTGGATGAGAAGGAAAGGTAGGTGGGGAAAAGCCTAGGAAGGAGGGAGGAGGAGGAGAACCAGGAGATTCAAGAGGGGGCAACATGGAAGCAGACATGGATGTTTTTCTCGGCGCATCTTTATATAGATAAGGTTGTTATAAATATTTTATAAGGGATGGAATAGTACAGAATCATTTGACTTATCTAGGTGGGCAAATTATATCATTCCAATCAGATCAGAGTATTTTGGTGTGTTCTTTGATGTGGTGACTTAAAGAGGGTGTAGTGGTGGGACGCACAAAGCCTGCCACAGAGTTGGGATGTGTGTGTGTGTGTGTGTGTGTGTGTGTGTGTATGCATGTGTGTGTGCAAGGCTTGGCAACAACACGCCAAGGGAAATTGAGTGAAAGCAACACGCTGACCATCCAGAATGCCCCGGAGTGCCATGTGGCTTTGTGGGTGCCGGCACTAGTGCAGGATAAAAGGTTATCATTTTTTATTTTTATTGTAACAGTTTTCCTTCTCAGTGGTGCCAACAAAGATGCACCAGTAGCCTCTTGTCCTTCCTGCTTTCCTCAGTCCAGTCACCATCCTCATGCCATCGTGGCCTGAAGGAAGTGGTCAGAAGGCTTGGCTAGATGTTTCCTAAGACAGACATCAAAAACTGGCTTGGAATTGACAAGGCTGCTCAGCTTGGACATTGTTTTTCAACCCCCTACTCCAAAATTCTCTAGGGCTGTATAGAACATTTCCATGACAACTGCCTGAGTATTGTTGGGATAGCATCAAAGTTGATTCATTGACTCATTCATTCATTGATGTATTCACTCATCCATCCATTCATATATTCATTCATTCATTCATTCATTCATTCATTTACTCATTCATTCCTTAGGTTTACTATTGGGCAAGATGACAAAGGAATCAGTAATACACAAGACTTCCCTACAGTGTCCTCTTTGTACACATTAGGAAGCAATGATGAGTCTTTCCCCTCCCCCCATGATAAATATGAGAGACATGAGGGTGGGTTGTGAAGCAGGATTAGCAGCTGATGATCCAGATTAGTGCAGTCATAGACACATTTAGGAAGATTTGCTTTCAAAGGCAGCTGGGAATTTATCAGCTGGGGAAGGGGCCCGAAAGCTTTTCGCTCTTACATGTTTCTGCTACTCACCCTCTGAAGATTGCAGTTGTTAACCATATCTTATCAACTTCCCAAAACGTGCCCTTTTCATGGCCGTCTCTGTACCTAGGATCATGACAAGCTCTAGCATTTAATGAGTTCTCAAAGGCACTATTGCTGGTACAAGAGTCACTTTTTCCCTTGCTGTGACACAGTGCCCAACCAAAGCAACTTAAGAAAGGGAGGTTTATCTTGGCTCACAGTTCGAGGGTCCAGTCTACCGGGGGGGGGGGGAGAGAGAGAGAGAGAGAGAGAGAGAGAGAGAGAGAGAGAGAGAGAGAGAGAGAGAGAGAGAGAGAGAGCCATGTGGCAAGAACTTGAACAGGTGGCCACAATCCTTCCCAGTCCGGAAGCAGAGAATAGATGCCGGAGCTCGCTGTCTCTTCAGTTGGGACTGAATATGGAGGAGAGACCCTGACTGTGACCTAGCAGTGTGCTTTGCTTGGCTGGACTCATCAGCCTAGTTTGTTCCTACTGCTCTGTTTCTGAGGAGCTCTCTGTCTACCACCACTGGTCCACCCTCTATGTAATGGCTTCAACAGCCTATTCTTGCCTGTGGTGTGAGGAACTCCCAGCTGAGAGAGGACAGAGCCTTTGAGTGAAGGCTGCCTGGGGTGGGGGTGGGGCAGAGAGAGCAGACATGCTCCTTACAATCATTGCTCAAGGTTCTGGCCAGCAAAACGCTTTCTAGTGCCAGGATAATGTTGAGGGAAAGGTCACACACCCTACCGGTGTATCTAGAAAGCATCCTGAATTTAAGCATCAGGGAAACTGTGTTGGGAATGTTGGGGAGTGAGTTTCCTTTTGCTGCTGTGACAGCAGCCACTCCACATGCAGGTGAGCCAGGACTGTTAAAACCAATGGATAAGACCAATTCTTGCTTTGTTGAAGTATCCCTGACATCGGGCGGTGATGGTTGAAGGGCAGGAGGAGTGTGTAGTGGTTGTAGGAGTGTAGAGTGGTTAACAGCTCAATTGTAGACAGCAGGCTCTGAAGTCTAGGTTAGGTGTGTGTCTTACAGTTGGCCCTTCATTCTCCTCTCTTTGTGTGTATGTGTGTGGATATATGAACATGTGTGTATTTGTGTATGGAGGCAGAGGCTCACCTCAGGTGTAGTTTCCTAGGATACCCTGCATCCTTTTTGTTTGTTTGCTAGGTTGATTTTTTTTAGACGCTCTCTCATTTTCCACCCATGACTTGTAGATTTGGCTAAGCTCACTGGCAAGTGAGTCCCTAGGGTCTGCCTCTCTCCAGGTTACCATGCCTGGCTTCTCATGTGGGTTCTGAGGATGGTACTCGGGTCTTCATGCAGAACCGACTGAGACATTTCCTCTGCCCTGATTCTATTTCACTCTTATTCTTGCAGACAAGGGAGGGCAGAAACAGGAAGGATGCCTGGATGTGATCCGGCAGCCCACGGGAGCTATCTTTATGACAGGTCTCTCATCCTATTTCTAGAGGCTGGCAGTATGGGAGAGTTGGAAAGGAACAAGGCAGCTCAGCAGTTGGGGACTTTGACAGTAGGTCTGTTAGATGTTATGGATTATCCTGTCTATAATCACATCCTAGCATTTTATTTACTTCTGTAGACATAGGAATCTACTATTAACTCCTGATGAACTTTCCTTAATATTTATAACGTAACACCCAGTGACTCTCCGAGTCAATCCATCTTATCCTCTGTCCCTGCTCCCTTCCCCTCTTTCTCTCTCTCCCTTTACCCTTGCCTCCCTTTCTGCCTCTCTGATTTACTGGGGATCAAATCTAGGGCCTCACACATACCAGGTAAGCCCTCTGACATTGAGTCACATACCCAATCCACTTTCCCCTTTTTAGTTTGAGTTTGGGTCAAATAGTAAGTTGCCCAGGCTGGCTTTGAACTCACTCGGTAACCCAGGCTAACCTTGAATTTCAGCCCTTCTGCCTCAGCCATCCAAGCAGCTAGAATTACAGGCCTGAAACTAACATTTCTTTCTTTCTTTCTTTCTTTTTTTTTTGTTTTTCATTTTTTAGGATGCTGTCTGAGATTCTTGTCTCCTCTTAGTCACACTGTTCCTGACATCATTTCAGAGGCTGGGGGAAGAGCTGGGATATGGCAACTTTACTATTATTTCTAAAGTTTTAATTTTTTATTTTGTTTTATGTGTGTGGGTATTTCGCATGCATGTATGTCTACGTATGTTTGTGCATGCCTGGTGTTCATGGAGACCACAAAAGGGCATTGGATCTCCTGGAACTGGTGTCACCAACAGCTGAGCCACCACGTGGTTGTTGGGAATCAGGAGCAGCCAGTGCTGTTAACTGCTGAACCATCTCTTCAGCCCCTATGGCTACTGTCTTTAAAAATACTGTGCATAAATAATTCTGAGTTTCTAACCCCACACTGAACTTCTCAAATTTATTATTCCCATTCACAAACTCTCCAGGGGAAATAAGAGCGACGAGTTTATTAGTTGTCCCCTCTTTTATGTAAATCTCCCTGAAGTTTTTCAACTACAGAAAAGACTTCACAGTGATATTAGAACCAGCAGTTTCCCAAAGATGATAAAAATCAATCAGTGTTCTTACTTCTAACAGTGCAGAGAAGGCAGAACTATGAAGGCAGGGTTCAGGAGGTGCTGCCTCAATGGGATGAAGCCACCCCAGACTGTCTAGAGGGCAGGTATAAGACCTCATATCAGATGAGATACTCTGTCACCCAGAACATAAATTCTTAACCCAATGGAACAATGGAGGAAAGCAGAAACCTTCTTTTCTATAGTTGTACATTCATTTTTCTCAGTTTGTTGGATGGTTCCTGTGGTGGTTTGAATATGCTTGGGCAATGGGAAGTGGCACTGTTAGGAGGCATGGCCTTGTTAGAATAGGTGGATCCTTGTTGGGGGAAATGTGTTACCATGTAGGTAAGCTTTGAGACCTCCTAGGCTCAAGCCTCCCAATGCAGAAGAGACTCTTTTTGCTGCCTTTGATAAGACAGTCTCCTTCTGGCAGCTCTCAGATCAAAATATAGAACTCTTATCTCCTTTTCTCCAACCAGGTCTGCCTGCAGGTTGCCAAGCTTCATGCCATGATGATAATAGACTGAACCTCTGAAACTGTAAGCCAACCCCAATCAAATGCTTGCCTTTGTAAGAGTTGTCTTGGTCATGGTATCTCTTCACAGCAATGGAAACCCTAAGACAGGTTTTGCATCATGTCAAATGCTTCTCCTTTGGGAGACCAGATCCAAGGGGACAAATAGACAGAGGAAGTCACAAGAGTAGGGGTAGAAAGGAGGGGCAAGTTACTGTTTCATAGCTGCTGAAGCCAGGACTTGGTACTTTGGTTTGCTTTTCTCTGGAGAGAATCCAGATGACTGTGTACCCTGCTCTGGCCAATATCATGAGAGCAGGCACCATTACTAGCTGGGTAATTTTATTGATGTGTCTTCTATGATATAGAACAAAGAAAGGCTGAGAGGGAGTGACTGGGAACCCAGACAGATAAGGACAACCTTGATTACCACTTGGCTGTTTGTGAGAGTTTGGTCTGTGTTGGGCTGTAGGCTGCTGGTCTAAGACTCCTCTGTGAAGGGGACACCTAGGTAGGCAGAGAGGCTGGTATGACCCCTTGATGTCATGTCCTTGGCAGAGTTCCCTCCTAGACTCTTGGAATTAGTTACTTGTTGCCGTGACAAGGCACTGTGATACAAGCAACTTAGGAAGGGAGTGTTGGTTTTGGCTCAGCATTCAAGGGAACAGTATGTTGCAGAAAGAAAGGTAGGGAAGCCAGAGCAGGGGGACAGTTGGTCTCATTGTATCTGCTGTCAAAAGCAGAGAGGGGAATATCTTTGTTCTTTGTGTTCATTCCTGGCCTCAGCTGACAGAAAGACACTGCCCACATTCAGCATGGCCCTTTCCACCTTAATTAACCCAGCCCAGAGACTTCCTCAGATTGAGCAGAATGTCTGTTTCTATGGCAATTCTAAGTGCTACTAAGCTGTTAATGAAAATTAACAATGATGCTATCTGTGATGTCGGGAATGGCTGTTCCCATTGGGGCATAGATGGTCAATGAAAGATGGGTGCGTCACACTCATTTTGGGCTCTGTCTAGACTCTGGATCCCACCCTCTGTCAACACTACCTAAGCTAAGCTGCTTACGTGTCCCAGCTGGGTGAGTACAAACAGGTTCTTCTCAGCCTGCTGTGTGGCCTCTGTCTCCCATCAAATTACTAACTCACTAAACAAAGCAAAACAAAAATTGTAACAATTTAATTATCAAGTCAAATTGAATCAAAGCTGGCAAACTAATGATTAAAAGTTGTCTAATGGTCTGAGTAGACATTTCTCAAAGGAAGACCTGCAAATGGCCATGCAGTATAGCAAGCAATGAAAATTGACTATGATGCTGTCTGGGATGTACAACACATTAACTACTAGCTAGAGGCAAATCAAACCCACAAAGCATACTTTCTTATCCCAGCTAGAATGGCTACTCTCACAAGGACAAAACATTAAAAATGGGCAAGGATGTGGAGAAAGGAACATGCAAAGGCTACGAGTGGGAATGAAAATTAGTATAGTCATTATGGTGGGTTCTACACAAAATACAACCGTACTGTCTAGCAATTCCACTGTTGGCCATGTATCCAAAAGAAGTGACTCGGAATGCTCTCCAGCCCAGACACATTCAAGGAGTGGAGTGAGTTTGTGGACAGGCAAGGGACACGTGTTACAAATTCCCAACAGGACACCATACAGCTGTAAAAAGAATGAAGTCTTGGGGTTGGGAGGATGGCTCAGTGGGTAAAGCACTTGTTACCCAAGCATCTGGACTTGAGTTTGGATCCCTAGAACTCATGTGAAGATGGGTGTAGCCACATGTGTCTGTATTCCCAGTGTTCCTATGGCCAGGTGGAGGCAGAGACAGGATAGTCCCCAGAAGCTAGAGCTCAGATAGTCTGAGGTATGCAGCTGTGAACAACAGAAGAGCAGGCCTCAAGCAAGACTGAAGGCAAAGGCTTATGTCCCAGGTCATCTTCTAATTTCCACACCTATGCTGTGGCACCTGCACCTGTACACATTCATATATCACATGTGTGGATGCGCACGTGCGTGCACACACACACACACACAATAAAATCTTGCCTTTGACAGCATAAACGAGCTCAGAGGATATCACACTAAGAAAAATAAAACTGTATGCAGAAATATGGTAGACTTGTCAAACATGATGTCATTCATGAAGCATTTTTGAAAAGTTATGTAACTGGAGACCTTCAGCCATTGAAAGCTGCTGGGGACAGAATTAGTTTTCTTTAGGGAAATGTCTCTGGGTTGGATGTCCATGCTCCAGGTGACAGCTTTATACCTGTACAGTATACACATACAGACAGTGCTGATTAAAAACAGAGGGTGGTAGAAAGGGGACAAGAGAGGAGGAGTGAGTCATTGAAGAGGGAATGGGGGTTGATATGTTCAAAATACATTGCATGCACTTATGAAATTCTCAAAGAATGTATGAAAGAAGAAAAAAATGTTTATAAAGTTGATTTTAGGAAAGTTGAGAGTTGAATACTATTTCCCAGAGGTTGAGGAGAGTAGGTAATAGAGAAACTGGGGAGAAATTAGTCAATGAATACAATGTATCCTTGTTTAAGGGTAGGGTGAACCCAAGTCAATGCATATGGAATAATAATTTTTCAAACTATCTAGAAGAGAAGATTTGAATATTCTAACTACAAAGACATGAGTATTTGGGTAATGGATACACTAATCACTGTAACTTGATCCATGTGTTAAGATGTTATGTAACATGCCATAAACATACCATAAACATGCACTTCAAGCATGTCCAAGGAAAATGAAAGTGAACTAAGAAAACAGTTGAAAACGGAAACTAGAACAATGTGCTCCAGCAGATCCTGTGTCCCAGCAGGAGAGTATCCTGACAAGGGGGTATGTGACTTCACCATAAGCCACACGCCAGGATTTGCGTTACAACTTAGAACTGTGTAGCACTGCCTACAGTGACAGGTGGATATTGTAGGTGGGTATCAGATGGGAGTTCCAGGTTTTTTTCCCCCTAAGAACAAGGAATTGGATGGAAACTAGAGAATAGCAGAAGATATGGTCTATTGTGGGAGAAAAGTTTCCAGTTGTCGGAGTGGCCAGAGCTAGAGAAAGGCCAAAGCCTCAGTGGTCACTGTCGATTGGGACCCTCACAAGCCTTTGTGCAATGCTCTGTTACTTGGCACACCCCTCTCTTATATGGAAGTTTTGTCCCCACTCGTCACTCTCCTGTCATACTACCATCTATGACCCCTGTATTGACTGGCTAATATGGTGGTCATACTGTTTAAACATCTGAATAGTTAATAAAGCTGAGTGCCTGCAAGAGAGTGTCCGTGATGCTGTCCCATGATCTCCCCCGTGCCTATGGAGCAGTCTCTAGATGGGAGACTGAATTTTATTGCCTAGAGTTCTGAAGACCTAGGAACACAGGGATGAAATGACCGTGGACACAGGGTCACCATTGTATGTTTGGAGGCAGGTAGTGCCACTGTGATGTGTGGTTGTGTCTTCGTTGTCAACTTGGTTAGACTTGGAATTCCCCAGGAGATCGGGGCTCACCTCTGGGCATGTCTGTGAACGTGTTCCTAGAGGATTAGCTAAGGGAGGTAGTAGGGGTCCAGTGGGGATCTTTCATGGATGTGGACAGCATCAGTCTGTGGGAAGAGGGCTTGGCTGTTACTAAAGCGAAAAAGGAGAACCAGCCTATCGGTCCCATTCCCTTCTTTATCTTTTTGGCTGGTTGTGAGTGAAACCCCCTGCTTTACCTTGTCCTCTCTGCCTTCGTGGGATGAATTTTCTAATCACGAGCTCCCCAATAAGCCATTCCTCTTTTAAAGTGTTTATGCCAGGAATATTGCTCTACCAGCAATTTTGTACTAATCCCCAACCAGGAAGTCATTTTCATTGCTACCTCATGGCTGTCATTTTGCCACTGTTCTGAAGTGTGATGTAAACATCTGATACACAGGGTCTCTGGCACAAGACCTCTATGAAAGGGTCATTTGACCTCAGACAGGTCACGGCCCATTGAGAACCTCTGTGTTACAGCAATGCAGGACTAGCCACTGCAGCCTTCCCCAGCCTTTGTCTGAAGAGACATTCAGTTCTCTCCAGTGGAGAAAGAAGAACACAAATCTTTAATGGCGACCTGAAAACAAAATGGAAGAAAACGAAACAAGACAAACAACAACAACAACAACAAAAACCCATCAGCCCCGAGTGTCTCGTTCTCAGCATTGAGGGAAATGCATTTTTCTCAAGTTACATTCTTTTTTGAAAACTAACATCTTTTCCCCAACCAAGGGCCTCCGAGGTAGACATTACACGGAGTGTGAGCCGCGGAAGTAGATCTGTAATTTATGGTCAATGTACTTTGAAGGTGAAAAGCACCCTCCAGTCAGACAGCATCACTGTACCTTATGTCTGGTCCTTTCATCCAGTCCTCCCCCTCCCCGCCAGTTTGCTGGCTGACTCCAGTAACCTGCAGGAGAGATCTGAGAGAGAAGGGGAAATGAAGGGACCATGCTGCAAAAAATCCTTCATTTATTATTAACTGAAATCTCCAATTGACTCGTCTCCCCCAGGGGTAGAGACTGCAATGGGACCATGGAATTGGTCCAGTCGGGCTCAAAAGTTCAGAGAAAGAGTTTGGTGTAGTGGAAAGATCAATGAACCGGGTGAGGGAGAGCTGCATGTTAATGATGACTGTCACACTCTGAGTCCCCAAAGTTTGCGGGGATTTTATTTTTTTGTCCTCTCTCTTCGTGCTAACATTAGCAGCTTGCCAGTCTGTGGCTTTCCACATCAATTTGGAAGGCCAAGGCATATAACAGCCGGCCAGGGGCGTTGGGACTCCATGTTGGTCAGATTTTGTTATGTTAAAGACCCATTCTTTAATGTGTGGCTTAAAGCAAAAGCCAGTTTGTTTGGTTCACAGGCCTCTTGTCTTGGCTTGGGCTGGCTCAGCTGACCATGGCTGGCTCTTGAATACTCTACTTTAGCCAGAAGACCTGGAATGAACTCCCTTGCAGGTCCAGAGGCTGTCTGTCAGCAGCCTCTGTCTAGATGCTTGTTGCTTGGGATGCTTTATATGTCCTCTAGCAGGCAGGCTCTGAAGGAAACACATGGTGGACTTGGGGATCCAGGCTCAGAAAGTGGGTGAGCCAGAATGCATAGGTTCTTTTTAAGTCTCTGGTTATATCAAATTTGTTAATATCCAACTGGATATATATGACCTGTTCGAAGTCAAATGCTGAAGAAGTAGATTTCATCCCTGTCTGTTGGTCCATCTGTCCATTTGTCTGTCTGCTGTCTGTCTGTCTCTCTGTCTTTGCCTCTCTCACTGTGTGTGTGTGTGTGTGTGTGTGTGTGTGTGTGTGTGTGCGCGCACACACGCGCTTTATGGATGTCAGAAGACGATCTTTAGAGTTGTTCTTCAGGTTCTGTTTATCTTTGTTTTTTTAATTTAATTTAATTTTTTATAGGTTTTTCAGTGATATGAAACTAACACAGGAGACTAGGTTGGTTGTCCAGTGAGCCCCAGGGAACCTCTAGTCTCCTCAATACTGGGACTCCATCTAGCTTTTTGTCTGTCTGTCAGTCTGCCTGCCTGCCTGCTTGTCTGTCTTCCTCTCTTTCCTTCCCATGGGTTCTGGAAATAGAACTCAGGTCCTCAGGCATGCAAAGCAAGGACTTTGCTCATTTGGCCACTTCCCAACCTCTCCTCCTATTGTCTTGATTGGCAGAAGTTAAGGCCATCTTTGCAATCTCTCTTAGGCTGGCTAGTGAGATGGTACTGGATTGTTTCTGAGTGCTCATTGTGTTCCCCACATTATGCCAATCACAGAAGTTCTGTCCTCTCAGTCTTCTCTTGACCTCACAGGACCTTCATCCCTGTAGCTGAGGAAGCAGCAATACCAGAAGCCGGCTCTGCTGTAGACAGCAAATGTGGTATAGAAACATGACTCACACATAGAGACTTCTGCGGCTTAAATTTTTCCAGCACAATAGGGGAGCTGGCTAGTCCAAGGATTCCTGTTGTGAATCTTTTTGGAGAGCAAAAGACCCTTTATTATTATTTTTTAATTTTCAAATGACCTCCTGGTTGAGCTGCTTGTTGGCTTGGAGCAGAGAGATTTTAGACTATAGATGAGGGGAAAAGCCTCTGCAGCTTTGAAATTGCACTACTCTAGGTTCAAATCCCACCGGCGATGTCACCTTGTCAAGTTATATAAAAATCTTAAAATATAATTTAAAAAATCATATTAGTAGATGTTTATCACCACTGAGGCTGTAGGAATGGCTACATGACAAAGGAAAATGTATAGAAACGGCCAGGTGTCCCACATGAGCTCAGTAACTAAGGACAACTAATCTTTCCACACAATCAGATGTCACATTTTGTAGAGCGACATGCCCTGCCATTTCTTCCCAGGTACAAAAACCCTTTGAAATACTTGTTTTCTAGTTTGGGGTTTAGCTTGGTTTGGTTCTCTCTGACTGTGCTCTCAAAGATTGGCTGTAAAGCTTCTTAGATGTTTCCATTCCTTGATCAAATTCTGGAGAGGAGAGGAGGGAATGAATTCCTAGCTCTGTAGACATCATGGGGCAAAAAGTCTGTAGTAAACCAATTTAAAATAAATTAGCCAGAATAAGGCAGGTGCCGCCTGACGCAGTGTGAGAAGTTGTCTTCTAACCCAATCTGCAGGAAGCAGGAAAATAATTAGCAAATTAGAGATGTTACCCCAGATGTCTGGAGGCTACCAATTCCAAGATGGCCATCTGAGAGACTGCTACCAACTCTGGTCACTAGGTAGATTTGCAGTATCAGCACAGAACTCCAACTCTGAGTGGCCAATCATCCAGGGCTGTGAGGGCATTGGAAGAAATTTATAGCTGGCAAATTACAAAAGCAGCTGTAATTGGCCCCAAGAGGCAATTACACAAGAACTACCGAGAACATTGCCGACTTCTATCTGATTCCTTCTTTAGTTTTTATATGAGGGCCTGGGAATGAATGTTCTTCAGCAATCGGAGCCGAGAGGCCTTCACTCTAACTGTACTCCTGGGAATGCAGCCTCCTTTGTTTGCAGTCTTGCAAAGATCAGTTGGATGTATTGCTAGACCTCAGGACACGAGGAGTTAAGTCAGAAGAGGACCAAAGAGAAGAATTGTCCCTTAACTACAGCTCCCCAAACATGAAGTAACACACATGAAGTTCTCAAGCATTGTTTGGCTTTGTATTTCTTTTTTTAAAGGTTTTTCGAGACAGGCTTTCTCTGTGTAACCCTGACTGTCTTGAAACTCACTCTGTAGACCAAGCTGGCCTCAAATCCAGAAATTTGTTCATTTCAAACATTTCAAGCATAAGGGTTTTCCTTGGGCAGTGTTCCTCAGTAGCTGTCCACCTTGAGACAATGTCTCTCACTGGCCTGGGAATCACCAAGTAGGCTAGGCTGGTTGGTCCATGAGTCCCAGGGATCCAATTGTTTTCACTACCCTTCTCCTCTCCTCAGTGCTGGACTTACTTTCTCACCATTGTGATGTGCACTGTGTGTTCTGGGGGCGGGGGCTCAAGTCCCCACGCTTGCAGGGTGAGTGCTGTGATGGTTGCCTTAGCACCCAGCACCCTGTGCTTCTCAGACACAGGTTATAATGCTATTTTTAAAGTCAGGGGCTTTGACTGTTGGGATTCTCTAAACCCCACCCCACAGTTACCTAGCAAGAGCCAGGTATGCTGAGTCCCAGTTAACTGACACTATAAAGGGGGCTGCTTGCCCCCTCCTCTCTTTCTTGCCCCCTTGATCTCTTGCACCCTTGCTCTTTCCCTTGTCCTCCTTTCCCACTCCCCTTCCCCACATGCTCATGACTGGCCTCTACTTCTCTACTCCTCTTCTCTCTCTTCCGCTCTTTCCCTACTACCCTCTTAACTCCCCTCTCCATGCCCCAAATAAACTCTATTTTGTACTATAGAGTCTGTACTATATTCTGGTCCCTCAGAGCCAAGGGATTCCCAACATGAGTTCCCCAAAGGCATCCCCCTTATCCCCATGCCTCACCACAACTCCCTTCATTGTTTTTCTAAGAGTGATGGCCAAATGGTCTTTTTGTTCCGAAATTCCTTAGTCCTGGAGAAAAGTTCCCCATTCAATAGGTTCATTCTCTAGTTGACTTTTCTTCCTTCCTTCTTCCTCCTTCCTTTCTTCCTCTCTCCTTGCTCCCCTCCTTCATCTCTCTCACAGGCAACCCAGTGCTTCTCAAGGGCTGTTTAAGGTATGTTGTAGAGTTCATCAGGTATAGGTGAAACATCAACTATGTCTTTCCAGATTTTAGAGATTTCAAGAGCTGCTGGTAGAAATCTTCTAGGGCAATGGAGGATATTCAGAGTCTCAGCTTGTTATTAAAAAAAATCAGATGACATTCGGGGCAAAACAGTTACAGGGAAGGGCCCTGTTCTCTGTTTACCTTAAGTCTTGGTAATGGTGGATTTAAACATAAGCCATCTTAAAAAGCCTGGTCTCCACAGGATAATGGCTGCTGTGCAGGACAAGGACAGATTCCCACTAGGAGATGGCCCAGTCTCACTGAACTGTTGGCAGAGCCACCAGGCTGCCTCCTGAGATACTGACTGATTCCTGGGCTGTCTCCTAAGACCCTCTGAGTCATTGTATCTAGAAAAGGAGAGAATTTCTACCTTTAGACCAAGAGATCCTGAAGTTCAATGGATCCATAATTATCTGAGCAAACTGCCAAAGCCATTGTTGGCAAGAGGTCTTGGGCAGGTTCCTGTAGACTGTGGGCAGCACATAAGATCTTGAGGGTACCTGTCTCCCTTTGTGTTAGGAGGAACATCCCACTTAAGAAGGATCCCCTAGGATCAGTTTCCTCTCTTGTGAAGTAGAAAAGGGCACAGCAGTTGTTTGGATGCCCCCCAGGGCATCTAGTCCCTGCTATTTTTCTCAGACATAAAAAACAATCTGTTGAAGTCTCTTGATCCTTCAGTGGCACTCTGACAGGATGACATTAATACCTGCTATCACAGTCCCCAGGGCTTCTCAGAGCCAAGCTCTGTTTAAGCCCAGTCCTTTAACTCCATGTATGCTGCAAACAGTCGCAGGACTTGCAAGCGAATTGTTCTCTTTGCTTGGCCAGTCTGAGTGTTTTCTGTTAACAATACCCAAAGAAACAGGAGAGGTGTGAAATCTGGAAAGGTGCGGGTGCTCTGGTCTTCAGCAGCTGGTGTGTGTGTATGTGTGTGTGTGTGTGTGTGTGTGTGTTAAGGAATCACAGCCTCACTGCACAGCTATGAAAAGGAAGGGAAGCCTCTTCTGTCCCAAGGGGCCATCCTTCCCTCCATTGCTAGTAACTCTCTGTAGCTGCCTGTGAAGCCCTGCAATGGTTTGCCTCGGGACTACTAAAGGACCCACCACACACATAACAACCAACTTAGTTTCATCTCTGTTGCTGTGGTAAAAAATACCTTGAGCACAAAGCAACTGAGGGGAGAGAGGCGGTCCCTTTGCCTTATAATTTCAGTTACAGTTCATCCTTGATGGGAGGTCAAGCCAGAACTTGAGTGGCTAGTCACTCACACCTTATCCATAGTGAAGACCAGACACAAACAAATCCACTCTTGCAGCAGCCTGCCTCGGAGGCAGTTAGCTTTTTTATTTTTTTCCTGTCTTATATAATCCAGGACCCTCTGTCTAGGAAATGATGTTGTCCACAAAGGACTGGGTCTTCCTACATCAATTAATAATCAATACTCACCTGACTTCAGACATACTGACAAGAGACCTTGTCCAAGCAATCTTTCAATTGAAGCTCTCTCTTCTTACAATACTTCTAACTAAGATTCTAACTTGTACTTAGAAAAGAAACATTAAAAAAGTTAACTTTTACTTAAAAATACACATACGACTGTGGGAGGTTAAAAACCAAACACTGAACCCAAGTGGTCATTCAGGGCTGGCCTGACTTGTGTGCCCCATCTAAATATTGAAGCTTATCTGGGTACCTGGAATCTTTTTCTTTCTGTGTGCTTGTTGGGATTCTGTAAATCCCACTCCACAGTTACCTGGCAACAACCAGATATGTCCCACCCTACAGTTACCTGGTCTTATAAAAGGGGCTTCTTTCTCCCTCCTCTCTCTCTTGCTCTCTTGCTTTCTTGCTCTCTAGCCCTTGCTCTCCCCTCTTGCCCCTTCTCTACCCATTCTCTTCTACCCTCTCTTTCCAGATGCTCATGGCTGGCCTCTGCTTCTCTATTCCTCTCTCTTCTCTCTTCTGTCCTTCCCTTCCTCCCTCCCTCCCTCCCTCCCTCCCTCCCTCCTTCCCTCCCTCTCCGTCTCCCTCTCCCTCCCCCCTCTCTTCCTGTACCACCCTCTTAACTCTCCTCCCCATGCCCTGAATAAACTCTATTCTATACTATACCATCCTGTCCTGTAGCTGGTCCCTCAGAAGGAAGGGATTCCCAACATGGGTTCCCCAGAGGCATCTCCCTTGCCCCCATGCCTTGCCACACCTCCTAGGAGCATATACCACCCCCACTCTCTTCATCTTTTTCTTAACATTGGTGCTGAAACCTAGGACATATCTTTTTTTTTTATATACACATCAATTCCTTCCCACAGCCTTGTCTTCTCTAAGAAAATAGAACCAAATTCCATAGCTTCCAGCTGGGCCATTCTCTGTTATTTGCAGTGCAGAAGTTTCTTCTTGGCATAAGGGCTGGCATTTCTTGGATTAATTTCTCATATTTGGGGCCATTTTGTGTTCTGCCCCCTCTGAGTCTATGCTATGCTAATGACACACTAGACAAAAGAAAAATAACTGTCTCCAAACTCCCCAGGACCCAGAGAAAGCAGTTTCCAATTAGCATTCTTTTCTTGGCTGCCAGAGTTTATGACTAAGGAGTTTCGTTGGCTTTGGAAGGTTTTGGAATTAAAACCAAGTGCTAAGAGAGACCTGGGGCAAGACCTTATAACTGGGGGTCAGGAAGGAGGGAAGAAGCAAACAGAGCCAAAGAGAAGGGTGGGAAGAAGAAGAAAGCAAGGGATAATGAAAAAAGGGTATAGAGGTGATCTGTTCTTCCTGGGATGGAGTTTGTAGTGACCTATTACCTGAAAGTTAGGAAATTCCAGGGGTCTGTCTTTTCTTCCTTCCTTCCTTCCTTCCTTCCTTCCTTTATTTCTTTATTTCTCTTACATTGTTGAAGTGCTGTTGAAGAAACCAAGTATAACTCCTGCCTCTGTAAGACCACGTCATGACCTAAATAGGCTCTAGAACAAATGTAAAGTAGCCATGGAGAGTATGAGAGGTGGTGTGGAATGGTGAACTGTCACTGAGCCAGATGACTAGAATAGGAATGAATTCTCTCTTTCTCCTCTCTATACACTCTCACATGTTCCCCCAAAACACCATTATCTGTCTCTTCTAAGCCCCCAGCTGTCCCCATGTCACCCTCTTATCTGTCACATTTGTGCCTTGGCCATATGCCTATCTCATTCCAGAATGCCCTTTCTCCTTTGCATAAGAGAGATTCTTAGAAGCAGAGAAGAGGACAGAGACCTCTCCAGTGAGTCAGGAAAAGCTGAGGGAAGAGTCAGATAGCAAAGAGGCAGGATACACAGAATGTATAATTTCAGTGGATCACTTAAGGAGCTCTGGAGTCTACAATCATCCAGAGTGATGCCCCACTCTGAGGCAGGGGACCCTAAACTTCTCCCTCTACCCACAGGATACTAGAAGCTTCTGTAAATAAGAGGCTTATTCTATTCTAGTCTATTCTAGCTGAAGTGTCTCTTGTGAGCTGGGAACAATTGTTCTGAGAAGGGGAAAATGTGTGTCATGGAAGTTGACACCGATGGAGATGAATGATGAACATGAGCCCCAGGGAAAGAGACTTGTGTGGAGCACCAACAGCATTTCAGCCACTCGAATGCTTTACCTTGTTGACAGATACACTATGTTTTCAAGATGTGGCTTTCAGCATCTACTCTTTGAGTCCTAGACTTTTCAGTAAGTTATTATGTTCAGTTAATCTCCCAGACATACCAACTTCTCATCTCCTAGTATGTGAAGGGATGGCACAAGTCTTTCCTCTGCATTCATTCATCACCTCCTCAGTGGCCCCAAGCTACCTATTCAATTTCTGTTTATCTTTTCTACCACAGTTAGGACCCATCAGATGGTGTTGGGTGTATGATGAAGACTTTTTTTTTTTGGAAGAGTCATTTCTGTAACTCTCTGTGAGCTTGACTTCTCTCACCTCTGTCAGCAGAGAATATGTTTGTCTACGGATATCTCAGTGAGCTGTTGAGAGGGCCAAGCCAGAGAGTATTGCCCGAGCCACGAAGTGTGGTGTAGAAACCAGATCTTGCTTATTCTCGCTCTCTGACAACACTCATAGCGAAGTGATAGGCAAATGGATAATGGATAACATGCTACTGTCCCCCATGGCCCTGTCCTGCGCCTAGCACCCTGGACAGTTCCAATAGCTATTGTGTTTTCTTGTTGGACTGACTGGTATCTATCAGTGACTTGTCTTGAGAAGCCACCCTATCTTCATTTTCACATTTCTTTTCTAAAGTCAATCATGTCAGTATAAAATAATGGATTTCTTTATGACATTCTCTCTCTTCCTGTCTTTTTCTCTGTGCATGAGCATGTTTGTACCATGGAGCACATGTTAGGACAGCCTGTGGGAGTCAGTTTTCTTTGATAGTGTGGGTATGGGGTTTGAACTCAGGTTGTCAGACTTGGCGGCAGGCACTTTTGCCCACAGAGTCATCAAAGTTTTATGCGTAAACATCATGCTGTCTTGCTCATATTCTTCTCAGTCGAGGTGGGAAGAGTTAGAAGCTCCTTGTTTTACAAATTCCCGAGACTGTGTCCTCAGGGGTTTCTGAGGTCACTCATGGGATCTTACTTCTGTGTTTACAATCCTGTCAATGGAAACAAAATTGCTTAGGGGAGCCTCACATGTTTGATATTTCCTTCAGTAGTGATGAATGACACTTAATTATTAATGTCTTAATTTCCTGGATACAACATGATTATATCAGGTAGAGAGAAAATACCACCATACTGGGCTCCTTCCTCTGGTCATTATCAGTTAGTGTGATTAATTGTGATTTCAGGCAAATCTCTTCTTTCTGGGGGAGGACACTGCAGTTCTGAGGTGGTGAGAGGAATGAACCCAAAAGTGGGTTGAAGAAACATATGCCAGCCCAGGGATATGACTGTGAGTAATGTGCTTAACATACAAGCATGAGGCCTCAAGTTCAATTCCTCAGAACTCATACAAAGAGTCAGGCATAGTAGCATACACTTGTACACTTGTTATCTCGGTGTGCAAAGCCATTGGAGGTTCTGTGAGACTAGCCATCTAGATACCTTAGCCTGCTTGACAAGCTCTAGACCAACCAAAGAGACCTTGTCTCCAAGAACAAATTAGTTGGCATTTGGTTAATGCAGTTCAACACTGATCTTTGGCCTCTGCATCCAAACATGTTCATGCATTCACACACATGAGAGAGAGAGGGGCAGAATGATAAGATGTGCTAATATTTGCTTGGTGAGGTAATGGGAGAGCAGTTCCTCACATCATAGATGGCCTCTAGAGGGTGTCAGGATTGTGATGTGATGGGTGGGAGGAAGAGTATGGAAGGGAAACTCACAGCATCTCAGGCAGATCACTGGGTTCAGAGAGCCCAAGATGGAACCCAGAGGAAGACAATGATCTTCACCTGTGTTGTAATTCCAGTAAAGTAGGGATGAAACTGTAACAGAGTGGTCCCCAGAGATCACTTCTAGACCATGGATGGGCTTAAAGACAATATGGTGTGAGCTGAGGGGTGTGTGGGCGGGAACATATGTTAGAATGCAGGATGGATACTTGTCTGGGAAGTCTGGGTCTGAGGAGGAGGAAGAGAGAGCAGTAACTGCAGGAAATGTGGGTGGTGGAAAGATATTTTTAAAGTAGGGAAGGTTTTGAGTCTGTTTTTGAGAGATGTGATGAATAGGAAATCTTGACTAGAGAGCAGAGAGATGGATGACCCAACAGCCAGAGGACACTAGGGATGAGAGCCAAGACCCAAGGGGAAGGACTCTTTTCAGAAGTTGCATCAAGGGTACTTATGGCTTTGAAGACCATGCTCTTATTAACCAAAATAGTGGATACCCCTCTTTCATCCATAATGCCCAAACATTCTCTAGACTTCAGCTCTGGGCAGCTGGAACTGCAAGCATGTGCAAGAGGAAAAGGCACATGTGTGTATCCCAGATCCCATCTCCACTTCCTAAGGGATTAGACCCTCTCTGCCTACAGTGTCTCACCAGCTGTGACATTCATATCCTAGACCCCTCTGTTCCCAGAGCCCATTCTCTGTGGTTGGAACTCAACTGGATGAGCTGCAACTGGAGGGCATATTATAGTCTTTCATACCCTCATCTAGTCTAGACTATTCTCTCTTTCTGGTTACAGAATGGGTGAACATTCTCTTCTCTAATGACCTTTGTCAATGTTCTTAAGAGTGGTGTGTGTGTGTGTGTGTGTGTGTGTGTGTGTGTGTGTGTGTGTTTGTTCATGTATGTTAGTGGAATTGCACACATACTTGTGTATGGGTCAGAGGACAGCCTCTGGTGTTGGTGGTTTGAGAGCAGTTCTTATTGGCACTGGGCATGCCAGCTTAGCTGCCCCATGAACTTCCAGGGAGTCCCTGTCTACCTCCCATACCCTGAGAAGAGCAGTGAGGTTACAAGTACTTACACTGCTATGTCTAGCTTCTGTGTCTGATATCCGAACTCATGTCCTCACACTTGTGAACTCTCTCTCTCCAGCCCACAATGCTATTTTTCTTATTAATAGAGCCACTGTCTCCATTTACCCAACTTTCTAGAGGTGCCTAAGTACTCTGCCTTCCTCCCCTGTGCTCAGTGGCTCACTGCCACCTAATACAACTTCTAGATGGCTTACTACATTTTTAGGTGTTAATAAAATTGGTGGTAACTATTGTGCTATATTAAAAAATCCTAGGATTATCATCACCATCATTATAATTTTGATAGTTACAGAATGAAATGAAACATGGTCTCATGTTTCACAAGATGCCACAAAACTTATGATGTAATGAAGAGTGACCTTTAGAATCTGATCCCTTAGCTTCTGCCTCCGGTGTCCTGGGATTATAGGCAAATGTCACCACAACCAGTTTATGTGATGCTGAGCACTGGACTTGGGGCTTCACTCATGCCTGAACACACCAGTGAGCGATGTCTCCAGTTCTGAAGAATTAGTTAAAAAAATAAATTAGAGATAAATTTTAATCTTTCATGTGCATAACTAATTTTTCAGAGACCTCAAGACAAAAGCCCATGCTTTTTTAATATCAAGAAAGCACACATCAGTAAGCGCTCTGTTCCCATGCCACCCTAAACTCATCCCACCCAGTGACAGTGAAATACACACTGACAAGAGCAATAAGAAAAATAATAATGTTATCGAAGGATCGATGTCTATTTCTGGCTTCATAAATAAAGGACTCAGCTGCCATTGATGTTTAATTTTTGTAAACGCCTCTGGAAATTTAAGTATGGTAAGAAAACATTAGTTGGAGATAATGTCCAATTTCTTCCAACATAAGCTTTTAAACCTTGGACGTGTGCAGTTTTCAGTCTGGGACAAATTCAGAGCAAATTTCTCTGGAGCAGACAATGGCAGGTTTGTTTTAAATAGGCTAGCTTTATGTTATGGTTTTAGAGGGCAGGGAGGTAGAAATGACAGTGGTAACAGGGGTAGAGAATGCCAGAAGCCTGTAGCCTCATATCTGCAAAACAGGGATGCTCTCCTCTATCCATGCTGGCGGACACCTATATGCCACATGCCAAGTTTGGAAGTAGCAAGGGTTGTGCACAGAAATGACGGCCACAGCTCCCTCTTGGTCATCATGATGGCTTTTTTTTCCCCTTTCACACAATTCCTCTGGCATTGACTTGGCTTTCTGGAGTAGTATTATCAGCACATTGGTTGAGTAACAGACATACTTCTGTTAGCTCTGCCCTGTCTATGAAACTAGAGAACTCTAAAGCCAGCCAGAGAGATATGGGGGTGGGGTGCCAGAGATCCATTCTACTGCCATCCCTCAGTCTTTCCATTTGGGTCCTAAAACCCCACTCTTCAGAGTAAGCTCATTAAAAGAGAAGGAAAGGAAGCTATGTCTTAAGTACTCTGTTGGATGTGCATAGTTGTTTTTGTGACCTCAAATTTGTATCAGCGTGTTTGCTAAAATGCCATTTTTCCCCTACAATCTGCTTGTCTGCTTCTGAAGGTCTTGGAGGTGCAGAGATTTGAATTTATAACCAGTGCCATGTGCTGTTGATATTGCATGTCAGGAGACCATTCTATGAAAAACCCGAGTCTAGGGTCTCTTGACCTTGAAGCTCAGCTGTCATAGGCCAACAGATGTATCATTCTGCACCCATGGACTCAAGAAGGGCCAGAGCCTCTACATGCTGAAAGGAAGCCTTTTGTTCTTTGTGTGTGTGGTTGGATGGGTATTGACGGAGATGTACAGTTCAGGTGCTCATGAATGTGAAGGCTAGAGATCAACTGCCTTTTATCAATAGATATCCATTTTGTTTCTTGATGCAGGGTCTCTGACTTTTATAAGGACTCACAGCTTGGGCTAGGTCAGCAAGTCCTTAGAGCCCTCCTGTTTTACCTTCCCAAGGCTAGGATTGCAAGCCTGTACCAAAAGCTAGGATTATGTAGCTTTGTTATGTAGGTTCTGGGAATTGAACTCTGGTTCTCATGATTGTACAGCAGGCACATTGCCAAACAAGGTATTTCCATAGCCTCTTATTTATTTGTTTTGATGTTTATCTGAATGCTGGGTACCCCATGTATTTCCTCCGTGAAATCCCACCCCCATGCTTTGGAGAGTGAGCTCTATTTCTGCTCACTCAAAGTCACCAGGGCTTGCAAAGACTTGGATGTCCTCCCTATCTTGCCATCAGTCTGCAAGCATTTTAACTGCAGAGGAAAGAGACAGCTCCCAGGAGTTGCAGCAGCCAGGCAAGTCTGAGACCTTTCTGACAACTTCACAGCTGGGTTCCCATTTACTATGGTGATAACAGCGTCAGCCCAGCCTGATAGTACTGGAGCATGCTGCTTTGCCTCTAATTTCATCCAAGCCAGGGACCCCCATCACTTCATGTCAGAACCAGGAGGAAGGATTTGGATATCAAAGGGCAAGGCAAGACCATGACATTTTGACAATCTAAGACTGGTGTGGCTATTCCAGGACTGAAAGAAGAACAAAGTCTGGGGAGGGGGCCACAGAGAGCTTGAGCTTGCTTTTCAGTGTAAGAAGTCTGAACTTCTCACTCTGCCCCTACACACGCACATGTGCGTGAACACACACACACATATCTCATGAGATGCTTGGATTGCTTTTAGAATGCAATTCTAATTCAACCCACATAAAGTAGCTGGAGGAATCTAGACCCTTGGCGGGGTTATGGCATCTCAACACTCTTGCTTGTATTATTTTTTATATGAGTTGGGAAGTACATGTTTTTCTGGAAACTGTCTTATGAGAGGATGTTTTTGTTAAAAACAGACATGTGGCACTTTTCTGGAGGTAGCCCGGAAAAGGGTCATGTGATGTTTTTCTAGAGCAGATGCTTGAGAGAATATGTGATGCTTGGAAAAAATATAATTATAGCCCCAGGGCAGTGGGCAGTGCTCGATGGCATTGGTACATCTTGCCATTCTTTGCTGGTTATCATTTGTTGTGACTTCACAGAGAGACATGCACCAAAAAACTTCTGGTAGCGTTTTGGTGGCTTTTTGCCATTGGCAGACCCTTGTATTTTTTTCCCTAGATCAATCTGCCACTGCTGAATTACGAATATTGTTTGTGGGTGGATTGAGCTGCCACTGCTGATTTGTGGGAACTGTTTCTAAACAGGTCCACATCTTCCTCTGTGCTATTAACCTTTCCTTTCTACTGCCTCTGGTGGGTGGTGGGCTAGAAGGGATGTTAAAACATTTAAGAATCCTTATTAAAAGCAGGCTTGAAAAGTATAAGCCTACACATTCCTAATGCTGTGACCTTTTAATATATTACTGAATGTTATGGTAACACCCTGTCTTAGATAGGGTTTTACTGCTGTGAACAGACACCATGACCAAGACAAGTCTTATAAATAACAACATTTAATTGGGGCTGACTTACAGGTTCAGAGGTGCAGTCCATTATCATCAAGACAAGAGCATGGCAGCATCCAGGCAGACATGGTGCAGGAAGAGCTGAGAGTTCTACATCTTCATCCAAAGGAAACCAGGAACAGACTAAGCATCCTCAGGCAGCTAGAAGGAGTGTCTCCAAGCCCAGCCCCAGAGTGACATACTTCCTCCAACAAGGCCACACCTTCTAACAATACCACTTCCTGGGCCAAGCATATGCAAACCATCACACAACCCCAACCATAAAATTATTTTCATTGCTGCTTTACAACCATAACTTTTGCTACTGCTATGAATTGGAATGTAAATATCTGTGATTTCTGATGGCCTTAGACAACCACCAAAGGGGTGCAACCAACAAGCTGAGAACTGCTACTGTAGCAGCTATGCCCCAGTGGGAAGGGGGTGGGGGTACTGGGACACTGGTTCTTCTCTTTGTTGCTCCCTTTGCTCTTAGATACTACAAGATGAAAAGGTTTTCTTTAACACCAGTTCCTTACCATTGTGTTTTGTTTGGCTTCAAGCCCAAAGCAACAGGGCCAGGTAATCATGGACTGAAATCATGAGGAAGAGCAAGTCTGTTCTTCTTTTAAGCTGCATCTCAAGTGTTTTGTCCCAATGTCAGCTGACAAACACATCATCCTTCTCTCACATCTAAACCCCATTGTCTAACTCTGCACATCTGGTTTCTTTTTGTCTTTATGGAGTATGACAGAAGCTTCTTGGCTATTCCATTAAGTGACCTCACCAATCGAGAAACACAGAAATAAAGCTACATAGGCAAGAAATAGTTCATTCAGACCATTTCAGTAGGAAAGAAGCATGTGATGGGCTATGCTCAGGTGGAAGGGAAGGGAATTTGAAGCCTGGGGTGAGCCAGTGCAAGAGTGTTGCAGGATATTGTTGAGGAAGTTGAAAAGTTACCCATCAGCATATGGTATTCCTTGCTACTTATGAAAGGTAGTCTCTTAGTGTCCCATGGAGACCAGGAATAGTGAGTGGCCTTAGTGGTATAGTGATCACATTTAAAGGGATGGCTCCCAGCTTCTTGAGAAAGACATTTATGGCTTATAACATTGGCAAACCAGTTCCCAGGTGAGATTTACATTACAAACGGACTAAGAAAGGATTTGTACTTGGAAGTCTTCTAAACTGAATCTATAATACATAAAGATAAAAAAAAACCCATGGCTGGGCAAAAACCAGCTTAAATTTTAGTCAACTCTACACTAGCCACCCAATGAGCTCTAGACTCAGAGGTACATTGGAACTGCTTCATACTCACATCTAGACTTCTCCATGTGCTTTCTGATCTTCAGGGGGTGGAGCCCAGGGAGGCGTGAGAAGGATGCTGTTCATGGTGCTGAGAACGGTGAGTGGAGGGGTGACTGAGAGAAGAGTGCAGACATGCCTCTCAAATGGGAACAGAGCAGGGTAAGGGGCCTACCCATCTCAGCAGTCTGCTCGTGATTGTGAGCTGTCTCAACACAACCATTGTTTCTTTAACCTCTCTTTGGGAGGATGTGTAATCTAAGCACCAGGACCAGGGCGTGACAGCCACATCATCACAATTCAGGGCCCCCGATTCTCTATCTTTTGCTTTCTCACTCTTTGGAAAGGTGAGGATACGGGTAATGATATGATAAATGGTGATTATTATCTTTAAAGTGAGATTATAGGTAACTATCTTACTGTATGTAAACCTTTCAGTGCTTGCATTTAGCATCCATTGTCCTCAGTTGCAGTTTGTGAGACAAAACCATTTCTATTTATATAATCTTTATTTCTTCTATGTGTGTTGTGTATGTATGTGCATGTGCTTGTGTTGGGGGTGCTCATGCATGCGCACACATGTGTGTATGTGTGTGCATGTGTGTGTGTGTGCATGTGTGCTTGCATGCATGTGTGAGTGTGTGTGTGTGTGTGTGTGTGTGTGAGTGTGTGAGTATATGTGAGTGTGTGTGTGTATATGTGTGAGTGCGCATGCATGTAGGCCAGAGGTTGACATGTCTGCCATAATCACTATTCCACTCAATCTACTGGACCAAGTTCTTTGACTGAAGCCTGAGCTCACCAAGTTTCTAGGCTTGCTGGGTGCCCAGGGATTTTCCTGTCTCTGCTTCCCAGTGCTGGGATTGCAGGAGTGTGGCGTTGCTCCTGGCTTTCTCTGTGTGTATTGGGAATCAGACTCAGGTCCTTCTGCTTGTATAACAAACAGTTTATCAATTGAGCTAACTCCCTAATGCCTCTGTGTCTATTTTAAAGGGGAGAAAACTAGGGATGAGGAAGGTTGACTTCAAAGTATCACAGGGCACTTGGTCAGAGAAGATGTACCATACCCGAGAAGGTAGAAGAAAGAAAGGAAACCAGATAAATGCCAAACTATTTAACTTTGACTAGTATGTCAATGGAAAGACAGGCGTTCCCTCCTCTCAGGCAGGTGCCCACCTTGAATCCTGAGCAATAACCAAACTCATGGCTGGGGGCCAGTGGGAGAAAGGAGTCCTGCATCTGCTCTCTGAAGGTCAGGGATGTGCATGTGGCTACCGCTCAGCGTCTCCCAAATGACAAGGAGAATCTGAGCTTCCCAGCTTCCTGCTCCACTGAACACACAGAACTCAATTGAAAAGCCATAACACATTTAAGTGTCTGAAATTAAATCCAGAGTCGAGGCAGCAGCATCTTCGCACTTTTAATCAGTGCGGCGCATGAAAGCTCCTTCAGAGAAATCATTATTTTACCTCTGTGTGGAGGGCAGACAGCTTCCTTATTTCCCATGGTCTCTGGGAAACTAGAGAACATCCTCACCCCACCTATCCATCAGACTTGGGAGCTGCCCTCCACGTCTGCCTCAGCCAGGGTTGGGGACAGATTTTATTCTTAGGTCAGCTTCTTTAGACTCTTACTTCTCCTGGCTCCCAGATATGCCTTTTCGAATAAAGGGACAAAAAGCTTAGGGATTAGTAACTATGGTTACCATTTATTAAGGAGATTCCTTATCAGTTAATGTTTTTAGTAGCACACAATCAAAACTACTTTGAGCAGAAGGGCAATTTATTAGGGGAATATTAGTTAGTGTGCAAAATCTCTGTTAAGGCTAAAGACTAGGGGGAGGGTGTCTTGAAGCTGTGCAGCCAGAAAAAAAATAATATCTCAAATCTCACTGCAGAATTGGAAGTAATGGGGCCACTACTGCTGCTACTCTCGGGCACATCAGCACAGATTAAACTGGTCGTGCTGAGCCCTGAAAACCAAACTAACTTTCCTTGCAACAATGCAAGACAGATATCATTATCTTTACTTTACAGGAGCAGGAACTGGAGTGATTAGATTTCCTGTCCACCAATTTACCTGGCTTCGCTGCTCCGAGGCTCAGGAGTAGGCTGGTTTTGCTCAGTTAATCTCATTCAGACTCAGGATAGGGTCTGGGCGATTGCAGGAACGCCTTGAGAAGTGGCAGGTGTGTGCGGAGGTAATTTGAGGTGTTAAACTTGGACAACTCTTCATCCTAAGCAACTTCTCTTGGCTGGGATCTTTGACCAAGAGCTGGTTGGTAAGTGACTCAGGTTGACTCATCTGTATTGTTTTCTTTCTGGGGTTGGTCCCGACGCTGGAGGAACGTGGGTTTTTCTATACGGTGAAAAATCTGAATGCAACATAAAAGAGTAAAACTGTTGAGTAGAAGAAAGCCAGCTGCTGTGGTTTGAGTGAGGAATGCCCTGTATAAACCTATGGAGTTGGATACTGAGTCGCCAGTGGGTGGCGCTGTTGGGAGAGGTTAGTGAATCTCTAGGGGGTAGGACTTTGAGAGAGATGGTATGTCACTCACTGGCTATAGACTTCCAGAGTTTATAGCCTTGCCCCTCCCCAGCCCCCTTCCCGCTCTTTCTGCTTCCTGCATGTGAATAAAATATGATGAGCCAGCTTTCTGCTTTTGCTGGTCCATACCTTCCCCGCCATGACATATTCTACCTCACCATAAGTCCAAGCAAGCTCTTTTTTCTTCGAGTCTCTTTTGGCTATAATATTTGATCACAGGGACAGAAGGGTTAGGAATTATGACTCAGTCTCTCCCCCTTGCCCCATTATTAGTACAGAATTCTTTAAAAGTAGGTGATACCGGTTCAGCTATGAAAGGCAATGGTGACTACTCCTAGGAGGAGACTTCTATTTTAGATGTCTTTAATATCTCATTAGATGTATGTACTTCAGAACTAATCAAAGTGCTCGTCCAATTAATGCTCCTATCGTTTCTAGACACCCCTTCCTATCGTGCGTATCACACCTGATTTCTATTTGACTGGAGTCTTTGTACCTATGGTTTCCTCATTGGAAATCTGATTCATTAAGTAGCTCTGGGATACTGTTTGCTGTTGGCCCAGGGTGACAGTGGATGGGGAACAGTAGCTTTCAAGGTACATACAAACTGTTCTGGAGGTCACAGCCTTTGGGTCTATGCATCTATGGAAGCTATGATGGTCAATCTCATTGTCAACCTAACAATATTAATAAATGGTCTAGTTCAGGTTTACCTGTGGTCATGTCTGTAGAGGGTTATCTTTATGAAGTTCACTGAGGTGGGGGACCCACACACCGTGGGTGGCACTATTCTCTGGATAAGAGATTCAAGATTATGAGTAGGCACTGAGCTGAGCAATAGCATGCAGCCATCAATTTATCATCCTCTGCTCTTGACCGTGAATCTGATGTGACTAGCTGCTTCAAGTTCATACTGCCTTGATGTCCCCCGTCTGATGGACTGTAACTTGTAATCACAAGCTAACACAAGCTCTTTATTCTCCTCCCCAGTTGTTTTGTCATGTTATTTGATCACAGTAACAGGACACAAAGCTAAGACAGAGCCCTTTCATTAGAAGTTGCCTGCCATTTAGGGAGTTCTTGTGCTGGCCAAGAACACTCATTTAGGCTGGCCTCTGTGATGGTACTGCTCTAAAGTCTGTCCCAGGCACCCAGCCTTAGCAGGGGGACCTGTGGGAAATAGATTATAATTCCAGAATCAAATATTTACTCTTTTCAATGTATCTCTTATCTTGGGTCATCATCACTCCCTTGTAGTGCCCAGGGTCCTTTCTAAGCAGAATTCAATTATCCTCTACTTCCGGCCTCGCCCTCTCTATCTTTACTTCCACTGGCCACTGGTTGGACTACACAATACTTTCTTGCACATTGACCAGCCTTGCAAGAGGACTTGTGTATCTTGTTTTAAATACACATTAGAGTCGTGTCTTCTGTAGAGACTATGGGTAGAACTGAGAGGAAGAAAAGGCATTCTTAAGGCTCAGGAGTCTCTAGAGTATAATTTGTGTATGACTCTAGTCCAAGAAAAAAAAAACTTAGGCTATTTTACAGAGGACATTAGGATTCCTGAGTGCAGCTAATGCTTGTCATCCACCAAGCCACATCCTCTCTAAAGGTCTTGATTCATGTTCATGTATGCTTCTAGTATGACACATCACGATTATAACGCTTTGATTTAATTTAAATAATTTAATATTATTTAATGTTTTAGATATTTTTATGAAGACAAGGGAATCATTTAGCTTTGCTCAGGCATAAGTAGAGTGGTGAAGGAATTAGTGGTCTGTCTCCCTAGAGCCATTTTTTTTTTTTTTTGAGAAAAGCATTTTATTTATTTTTTATTTGTTTTAAATTGAACAACTTTATATTTTAAAAAACAAAGATAAATGTACAGATTTTAAGCATTTTTGCATAAAAGTAGATGAATGCATTTTTGTCAGTACTTGATTTTTTTAAAGGTTTGATAGTGTGCATTAAAATCTTACTAGTTACAATGAGCATAAAGTACATGTAAAACAAGATGTAACCTGGAATTAGTCAAAGTTTTCTTGGTGTGTAAAGATTAAGCATAATGGTTTCTCATTTTCTTTTTCTTTCTTTTTTTTTGGCCTTTTTTCCCCTTGAACTTCATATAGTCTGTGAGTTGCTCCTGGGGTGTTCAGAGCTTTCTGGAGTTAGTATCCAATTATCAGTGACTGCATATTATGTCTGTTCTTTTGTGACTAGGTTATCTCACTCAGGATGATATTCTCTAGATGCATCAATTTTCTTAAGAATTTCATAAAGTCATTGTTTCTGCTAGCTGAGTAGTACTCCATTGTGTAAATATACCACAATTTTTGTATCCATTCATCTACTGAAGGACATATGGGTTCTTTCCAGCTTCTGGCTATTATAAATAGGGCTGCTATGAACATTGTGGTGCATGTATCTTTGTTGTATGTTGGAGCATCTCTGGGGTATATGCCCAGAAGTGGAATAACTGGGTCTTCAGGTAGTACTATGTCCAATTTTCTGAAGAATTGCCAGACTGATTTCCAGTGTGGTTGTACCAGTTTACAACCCTACCAACAGTGGAGAAATGTTCCTCTTTCTCCGCATCCTTGCCAACATCTGCTGTCATCTGAATTTTTGATCTTAGCCATTCTGACTGGTGTGAGGTGGAATCTCAGGGTTGTTTTGATTTGCATTTTCCTGATGGCTCATAATGTCGAACACTTCCTTAGATGCTTCTCAGCCATTCGAGATTCCTCAATTGAGAACTTTTTGTTTAGCTCTGTACCCCGTTTTTCAATAGGGTTGTTTGATTCTCTGGCTAGCTTCTTGAATTCTTTGTATATCTTGGATATTAGGCCCCCTAGAGCCACTCTTAACCAGCAGGAGAATTTTTAGCAGAAGAGCATTTTAGCATCCCCATCTGCAGAGATTTATCCATCTAGCTCCTCCTCACACTGCCCACAGACTTATGAGTGGTTAGTTTACTCTGCATTGTTTTTTCTTTCTCTTTACTCTCACTTTTCTCACCTGCTATCTTTACCTCTCATGACTTAAGAACTGTACCCATCTTCTTCTTCTCCCACTTCCTCTCCCTTTGAGCTGTTGTTCTTATACCACTTCTCTCTTACTGAGTGCCCTACACCTCAGTCTGACTTGGCCAACTCTTAGTATTAGCACAAAGTCCATGAGTTGAGTCCTTCACTGCTTCCCTGTCAGAAATCAGTTGCAGGTCTTGAGCCATTGCTAGAACTGCTGATATGCTGCTGATGGATTTGATGGGTGTGTGATATCTCCGATTTTGTGTGGCCACTTTCAGAACTGTTCATAGAACTTACTAATGGTGTCATGATTAGATTATTTTAAATAAAGGATACAACCCAGAAACAGTCTAATAAAAATTTTGCTAAGGGTAAGGTTATCATGGGGAGAGACACATTGATCCTCTATGCTTCCTCTTTGTGAAATATCCCTTTACATGAGCGCTCTCATTAACCAGGAGCTCCACTGAACCCCAATATTTATTGGCATTTCATTTAGTAGACATCTTAGACTCATTGGTCATGGGACTGAATTCAATGTCTGTTTCCTTTTCACATGTTGGGATGATCCAAAATTTCCTAATCATGTGGCTGTTTTTCCTGGTGGCCATCCCTCATCCTAAAGTTCTGTAGGGTCTCCTGTCTTATGCTCACATAACCACAACCTCTTACCATGGAGGATATTTCAAGGACTTTTAGAATCATACACCAGGAACTAAGGATGGAGACCAGCGTTTACTACATTATCATCACTGGGCAGAATTTAAACTGCATTGAGAAGTTTTTGCATCAACACCCATAAAAGAACTTTGACAGTTCCAAGCTTAGCTTATGGAATGCAGACAGGACATCATGGAAGTTGCTGAGACTCTGATGCACATGTGTCTGTGAAAATAGGTGACAATCACTTAGATCTCTAAAGTTAAGACTAATAGAATGAATGTGTTGCCCACAGTGACCATCAAAATCAGTACAGCATGGGAACCATGATTAAGATTGTCTGAGGTGATGACTAGGTTGCTTGAGTTTCTGGTACCCAGACATGAAGACCAGATGTCTTAGTTAGGGTTTAATTGCTGTAAAGAGACACCATGACCACAGCAACTCTTATTAAAGGAAAACATTTAATTAGGACTGGCTTCTAGTTTCAGAGGTTTGTTTCATTATCATCATGGCAGGAAACATGGCAGTGGGCAGGCAGACAAGTAGCTGGAAGAGGTAGCAGGAGCCTGTGTGCCACATTGGGCATAGATAGATCATAGGAGACCTCCAAGTCCACTCCTACAGTGACATGTTTCCTCCAATAAGACCGCACCTACTCCAATGAGGTCACACCTCCTAATAATGCCACTCTCTATGGGTAAGCATTTAAACACATGCATCTGTGGGGGCCATACCTATTCAAACCACCACACTTGAGTGCAGCTCTTTAGCACCTAGGTAAAAAAAGGTTGCTTGTGGCAAAATGTGCCTGTAACCCTATACCTAGGGTTGGGGGCATTGGAATGTAAACTTCTGGTTTCTTTGGATAGTCAGTTATGTCAAATGATATTTTCCTGGAGCAAACAGGCTAGAGCAGACACATGAAAGAATGTTTTGCTGAAGCAGACATGTGAAGGGGCTTGTGATTAGGAATATAAATATGATTGGACAGACTGTGGGAACTCGAGCATTGGATTGTGTTGCTCTGCTTCACCATTCTTCACTAATGGCATGCATGTATCATTGCCTTATATTGCGTTGCTGAGTTCCACTTGTGGTGATGCCTTAGAGAGAAACTCAGCATCGTGAGGTTCCTGCAGCTTCTTGCTGCTTCTTAAGTATCAGGCCAACAGTGAGCCTTGTGCTCTCTTCGTGATTGAACTGCACCTGCTGGCTCATGTTTGGTGTTTGCTACGTGACTGAACTCCTGATATCCTGACAATGAGGATTGGATTTGCCTCCAAAGAACTATTTCTAAACAAGTCTACTTTTCCCCATTTCCTAATAACTTTTCTTTTCTACTACCTCTGGTGGCTGGTGGGCTAGAGGAAAGGTTGAATATTTATTAAAATGGGCTGCAAAAATTTATGCCTTCAGGGTATGGAGACAGACTCCTTAGAATTAGCTAACAGGTCAATAGTTGGTGAGTACTAGATTCAGTAAGAGATTCTATTTCTTTATTGACCTATATTGTCCCTATATTTATCTCTATTCCCCCCCACAAGAATCTCAATCTCTCTCTCTCTCTCTCTCTCTCTCTCTCTCTCTCTCTCTCTCTCTGTCTGTCTCTCTCTCTCTCTCTCTCTCTCTCACACACACAGATACACACACACACACACACACACACACACACACACACACACACACACACCTTCCTGGAGGGCTTGAGTGGGAATTTTCAGTTATAATTAACACTCATTGGAGATATAGGGTCCCAAAGGCTTTGAAAATCTCACTAGTAATGTTCACTAGCAATGGATTCTAATGAATCTCCACATACAGGGAAACTCTTAGCGCCTGCCCATCCCATGCATTTTGGATACTCTGTGAGGCACTGTCTTTCCTCATTGTCTGCCTTTATCTTGACTTCCTTTTCACTTTCTTTGCTTCATAGTTTACACAGATGCATGTCTGCCTCTCAGGCCCAAGTTCATCCATACTTAGCCAAGGGCTTTCCCAACTATGTCTTTGTCTTCTACCCTCCCTAAAGATCAGCCTCTGAGCCTTTGCTGTCCTGCATTGACTACCAGCCTCCCTCTTCTTTGCACTGGGAGGAAACAGTACACTGCAGCTCTACCCAAACACTACTTGCTCTAACAACTTTGCTTTTTTGTAATAAGGCTTAATTGTAAGTTTTATCGACAGACTTATGTTATGCCCCCAGGAACCCGTCTTGAATCAATTAGAATCAATTAATCACACTGTGATTAACTTTAATTGTAGGATATTTCCGACACCCAGCAAATAACCATTCACATATGTTTCAATTAATATTTTTACCCCCCTTTGTTGACAAATGATCTATTGTACTTGAGATTAATTAAATGTTAGCATGGTCCCAATTAACACTGTATCACCAATAAAAGCTGCCTTTACTGTCAATACTGAGCAAAAATCTGTGACAATCTATCATTTACAATGCACAGCATGTGCTCTCTGAGTAAACATGTGGGTTTAGCCTCTTGGTATAGATACTGGGTGACCTAGTTAAAAATGAGAAACTGTATTTAAAGATATTGAGAGTCTTGAGTTTTGGCTTTCACTTGAAATGAAATCTTGTCTGCCTAGAAATGTCTCTCTCAGCCTTTTTGCTGACTTCATACTTAATGTCCCTAGTTACTTAATAATTTATATATAGTTTAGTTTGTTTATAAGTTTCACAAGGTGTTTTTATATGTACTACTTTATATGAAAGTTAGCCCAGGCTGGCCTCCCAATTGTTGTATAGAAGGACCATGAGCTCCTGACTCTCCTGCTTCTTTCTCCCTAGTGACACCTGAGCCATGCTTTGGGTAGGCACTGATGGGGATCAAACACCGGGCCACATTTGTTCTAGGTAAGCAGTTACTAACTGAGGAGCCTTGCCTATTCTTGATTTCATATTTTTCTTGCCTACTCTTTCACATTCTTTTCTGTGTTGAATGCCTATTCACGTAAGTGTTGTAGGATTGTAAATTCCAAGCTGCAGCTTTTGTTTCTCAACCTTCAGTTCTTAAGATCTATCTAATATGCAGGTCTATTTTGTATGCAAATATTGTTTATCTATGCCCACACCCATAAGCAGCACATTGGTTTCAACTCTGTTTTTAGAAGCAGTTCGGGGATGAACATTTTCTTGTGTGCATCTGAGTTGGGGCATCTCTATGAGATACATCCCAGTCAGGCATGCACTGAGTAACAGGACAAACCTGAACTGCATTCTGAAATTGATCCTATTCAGTGCAGAGGGAGGTGAAAGTCTGGGTCTCTGAAGAGGTGTTCCAAGATTGAGTGTGTGACAAGTCTCAGTCTTGGATCTTCTGAATGTCAGTGACATTCACTCTCTATAATGCTCCCATCTCAGCCATGGGGACTTTCTAAAGAGGCCACCTCTGGCACACTGGATTTGTTTTTGTTTGTTTGTTTGTTTGTTTTTGGCTTGGCCTTATCTTTGCTTTGGTTACTTTAAAACATGTGAGTTGCTGTGGACATCAAGACTCATCCAGCTATTATCAGGCAGTAGTCAGAGACCGTAAGCCCCAACACTGCTCTTCCAAAACATCTGCATTTCTCATTGGCCCAAGCCTGTAGACATAACCAACTACTTTGGAGTAAATGATGAAGACATAGCAATTATCAGTGTGGCAGTTCTCAGTTCCTCTCAGAGAAGCAGGAGCAACACAAGACTTTAATTGATCTACACCCCCTAACGTCTACACTGATCCTGTTCAGCAAACTTGCCCTGGAGGTCGGTGTATGCGTGTGCCTTGAAGATACATGTAATGACAGGACTCTTAATAGCCTTGTTAGTTCTTTGAGAATTTTGCGCAACATGTTTTAATCAAGTCCACCCCCACCCCACTCCTCCCCAGATCCATCATTCTTTCCCTAACCACTCAACTTAATGTTCTTTTTGTAGTTCACCTGTTTAGGTCCAATTTGTGCTGCTCATATACTCTTGGATGTATGACCTTCTACTGAATTATAGTTGTCCTACTAAGAGTAACACTTTTTTTTCTTTTGCACTTTTAATCTTATTTCTTCAATCAAAATATGATCATAAAGTTTCCCCCTTCCTCGCCTACCTCCGATCCCTCTCAGGTTCCCATTCATCACTCCCTTTTAAATTCACGCCCTTTTCTTTAATTATCATTGTTATCTATCTATCTATCTATCTATCTATCTATCTATCTATCTATCTATCTATCTATCTAAGAATATGTAAACACAGCCGGCTGAGTGCATTCAGTGTTGTTTATATGTATATATTTTCAGGGATGACCGTTGGTACTGGGTAGCCAATTGAGGGGCTCCTCCCTGAGGAAGACTAATTCTTTCTTACTCAACAGTCATTAGCTGCATCTAGGCTTTTGCTTAGGAGTGAGATCCTATAAGATCAGGACCAAAACTCATAGAGAAGACCAGTTTTCCGAATTGCAGCTATCAGTTGCCACTGGCTCCTCAATCCTGATGAGACTTCACGTCTCCTTTCCCTCTCCATACTGGCCTGAGTTTTCGCAGGGCTTTTGCACGCCATCACAGCTGCTATATGGTTTGTTTGCCAACTGTCCTGCTATAGATGGAAGACTCCATTTCTTCTTATCCATCCTTTCTCTCTGTGTCTTTCACAGTTCCCACCCCCTGTTTTGGATCTCTGAGGCTTGGGGGGGGGCGGATATAGATGCTCCTTTAGGCCAGTTTTGGGTCTCTAGGCTTACTGTAAATAGAAGCTTATCTGATGAGTATTGAGAAATGTGGTGATTTGTGAGTATAAAGATAAGTCATCAGGAGTAAATTTTACACCATATATTAATATATTAATAGTAGTGAATTCTTCTCACAGGTTCTTGGCACGACAATGGTGCCAGGTATAAACTTCGTCTTCCTGAACAGGACTTAAACCCAACTGGAGAGTGGTTGGTTATTGGCACATCATTCATGCCTTCATTGCACCAGACAGCATGTCTTTCCAGGCCAATGGCTATAACAGCTAGTAGGAGTCACAACTCGGTAAGACTGATGACTATGTCCCTCCTTTGTCAGTGGGCACAACACCTTTCAGCGCTATGAAAACCAGCCAGTAGGGATCAAAATTACATGTCAGCAATAGCTTGATACATCCATGCTCTCTGACTCAAAGATGTGGTACTTTTGTGTTTTGGGGATTGCTTACAGAAGGGTTAGCCTCTGTGGAGGGAGGCATCTCTAGATGCTGTAGTCTGAAAAGCTGGGGAGATGATGTCTCAGTGGCTTGATGTGCTTGCTGTGAAAACAGAATCATGTCCTTAGCATCCATGTGAAAGCCTAGGGGAACCACACATGTCTGTAACCCAAGTGTTGTGGGCTGGTGACAGGAAGAATCCAGTGACAGAAGAAGCTCAGTGGCCAACCAGACTAGTCCACATAGCAAGGTTCCAGGTCAATGAAAGACCTTGTTTCAAAAAAATAACATGGGATCACAGGAAAACACTCAACATTCTTCTCTAGCTTCTACAGGTGTATACATGGATGTGTACACTGCACTTACATGGGTACATACATCACACAAATATACACACATACATACGGGACATGAGATAATCTATATGAGACCAAGCATTGGGCTACTGGGAGTCTACAGAGCAACCATGATAAATCAAGACAGAGGGGAAAACTCCAGATGCTGTGTCTGTGTAGAGAGGAACAGGAGCAGGGAGTGTGAGTGCTCTGCAGGGGGCCACAGCTAAGCTGGACTTTGACAGATGTGTAGGAGTGGATCGTGCAGAAAAAGGAAGAAGTCCTAAGGACTGGAGGAGCAGCTCCCTACTTCCTCCCACACTCATACCCTGCCCCCCTTCCCTCCCACCCGGCCAGCAGTCATATGCAGAAATAATCCTGGATCCCGAGGGAAGAGGAACAAATGTTCAACACTGCACTGCGAGACTGTGCTCGCTTGCTAAGCACACCCCTGCAGCACTTGTGCCTGTGAAATGCATTTCACGGCTCATCTGTTCCATAAATGAGATGTGAAGGCAGTTTACACCTCGTTTACATTTGCACAGTTTTAAGGAACAGTATAGATACCACTCCACCCAAGTAACAAAATGAGGTCGGCTGCCCCGTTCTTTCTATAGATTGAATCCACAGAGCTCTCCAGACCCACCCAGGAACACAGAATCCTAAGTGTAGGGTAGAGCAGGTACCTGGATGGATTGAGAAGTTCAGAGAGAAGCTGGCACTGTGCTCCTTTGACAGCGGGATGGGTGAGTTTTCTTTTTAAGCCAGCACTGTGTTCTCGGCGTACAACTTATTCAAATAGAATGCTGGGACCTTGAGCACTCGCTCAGTTATAGACCACACCTTTGCACATAGTCATACCTGAGTACTTGAAAACCGAACTAAAATTCTTTCATGCTCCTTTCCTGTCAAGAGTGATCTCCAAGATGAGCTCTGTTGTGACATTTACATCCGCAGACTCACGGTGCTATTCCAGAATTTCATATCCATGAAATTAAATACTGTGTGCTTTTCTTAAGGGTCTCGCTCCTTTCGATCAAAGGATACTTGTGAGGGCTCTCCATACTGTACCATGGCTCCTTGGCTCATTCCCCTGAATGGTTGAGTAGCATTCCAGTGAATAGGTATAGTATTCTGTGGTTGGTGAAACTTGCTTTTGTTCCTTAGTCTTTGGTAATGATGAATAAAGCTACCGTGAGTATGCTTATACAAGATTCTGTGAACTTAGCCGTACTCAGGTCTTTTGGGGACATGGGCTGGAATGCAGTTTCTGGGGTGGAAATGTGGGTGTATTTCAACTTCCTTAGAAACTGCCGCACAGTTCTGCAGAGTCCTCACGCCGGTTCACACTCTCCTACCGGCGGTGGATCGGAGTGCTGCTTGTTAGTATAGATTTGAGGTAACCGTGCTACTGAAACCCACACACAGCAGCACAGATTATTCAACGGGCATCAGACAAAAGCCAAGATAGACCGTTTTGGAAGAGAACTGATACAACAGCTTCTCTACACATGGATTTTTATTTCTCTTACACTGTGCCACAGCCTGTCTCTCATGAGTCCTGCTCCTCATTCTGACTGAGAATTCACTATCCGTGAAAATGCACAGTGTATTTTGCCTCCTGGCTATTTTCCTGCAGGGTGTTAAGCCCATGCCCTAGAGTTATGTCTGCCCCTCCTCCTCTAGAGGACAGATCACCTTGCCATTTTTAGCAAATGGTATTTATAGTTTGCTTCTTTCCTTTTCTGTGCTGCAGAAACAGTAGAGCACACCTTTCCTTCCTTTATCTCTTCTTTGCTCCACAGTGATATATGGCTGCCTGTCTGTCTCCTGTGCTCTGTGGCTTGGTTTTCTCCTGTTGGCATGCAAGCTGCCTCATGTTAGCCTTCCTTATGCAAATGGCTTTTGTTCGTTTTAGTCTGTTTCATTACATATCTCTTTAAATTATTATTTATTTCTAGTTCTTTTTCTTTATTTTATTTTATTAGAGACAGGATCTCACTAGATAGCCCTGGCTGACTTCAACTAACTATGCAAATCAGCTGGCCTCAAACTCATAGGGATCTCGCCTGTCTCTGCCTCCAGGGTGCAGGGTCAATATACACAGGTGAGCTTTTATTATTATTTTTTAAATGTTATTTGCTCTTCAGAAAACATTTATCAACCAGAGATACAAATTGAGCCAAACCCTATTTTCTAGAAATGCAACAAAAATCAAAGGCAAAACCAATAGACCTTGATTGATGCCATTTAAACACCTATCCATTCAATACTAACAGCTCTGCTATTTGCCAGTAGGTAGCTGATGATGTATCTAGATATAGGTTTTAAAGACCTTCCTTGAGAAATTCAGTACAAGTTCAGTTGAACTGGCTATCTCGTTATGCAGTGGCAGGTATATTCATGCTGAAATATGTTAGTGTCAAAGTTTCTCTTTTCTATATGTTTCAACTGACGTTTCCACTGTGTAATTTGACTTTGGAATGTTTTTTTGGAAATTCATATAATAAAAGGTAAACACAAAACCAAACACAGCCTCTCAATGCTTCTAACATCTTTAGTTATCTGATGTTTTAATGCTGTTTTATAATATTGGTTTTTGTGCTTTTCACTTTTTATTTTTAAACCTATCATCAGTATTTCAGCTTGGCATTTCAATTTTATTTCTTCATTTGGATTTATCTCACACACACACACACACACACACATACACACACACATACACGCACACTATATGATATAATATTATATAATATAACCCCAACAATAATTTTCTTCAAGGGCTAATAGATGTGGGACTTCTTGAGTCCTTGCATATTTCAGAATAATTCCCAGTTTGAGTAGTCTTTGAAAAACGACTTGGCAGAGTGTGTAATTACTGAATCACACCTCCTTTAGCTCAGGGCTTTATGAGGATCACACTCTTGTCTACTGATACTGTTATTAGAAGTAAAACTGAAATCAAGAGAAACCTCACCAGAAATTGTTTCTTGTGTGTGTGATTGTACAGGAGCATATGCTTCCCAAACACACACACACACACACACACACACACACACACATACACATGCATTCACACTCATGAGCGTGCATGCACACACACATGTATACACATAGAGAGAAAAACTGTATGTAACTTTCTCTTTCTGCTGTAATAGCCTATTTGATTCTTTTTCATATAGAGACTGTTTCCTCTAGATTCTGTTTCCTCTAGAGACTATAATGTGTTATTTCAACTTGTTGAAGTCTGTTACTAGGTACTATCAACCCTTTCTTGAACGGTTAAAGTTTCAACTCCATTTAAGCTTCAATAAACTTTGTTGCAGATAGTAATTGTCTCCATATTTGAAGCCATGAGAAACCCTGTTATTGCTTCTTATTCTTAGTTTTTGCAAAACATCTGTATATAAGTTGCCATATATTCGTATACACACACACATACAAATACACACACATACATATAATACACACATATACATACACATATACATATATACTAATTTTTGTTCTTTGCTCTTTCCCTGGTCTCCAAGCTTCCATATGGGATCAATTTGTCTATCCGGAAGAGCAGCCTTCATTGGAAGTCCAATGGACCACTACTACTGACTAATCCCTGTAGGATCTGTTGGCCTGTAACTGCACCTTCATCCCTCAACTGTGCTTTTCAGAGTGTTGTATTCTAGATGGACACTAGAAAGACTTTTTCTGGAGGCTGTCACTTAGGAAAAGTCTCTTCCTCTCTCATGTCTTACTTTTTTTTTTTTTCAAGCATGCTTATTTAAACCAGTCTCAGGAGACTTCATGGGAAAAACTAATACAGGACTTTTTGATTTCTTTTCCTGAGACCCTCCAGATAGGTCATTAGCTTTTAATTTTTATGCAGGCAGCCCCTTGTTTGCCTTGGTCATCGCAGATGCCTCTCTAGTTTGGATCCATTTGGGGGAGGAGACAGATCACAGGTTGGCATGGAACAGGCCTTCGCTGTAATGATAGTCTGATGATTTAGCTGAGGCTGGGCACGCTGCTACCAGATTGTGTGATGTTTAAGCCACCTAGGGTACGCTGAAAGACTTGTCAGGGGGATGCCACAGTAGGTACAATGGAAAAGAAGCTTCTTTTCCAAGTAGGTGTATGAGTGAATGGCGAACTTCATAATTCTTTTTCTTAAGGAATTAATGATCCAGAGACAGTGGAGCAGTAAATTATAGACTATAAGCAAATGGGGTAGACAAGGATTGAGTTTAACTATTGCTTCACTCCTTCATCCTAAATTAAATGTTCTTTCATATTGTAATAATGTGAAAAGAAAATTCCAAAAGGAAGAAGGTCTTGGGTACTAGAAGGAAACTTTGATTTATTTTTTTATTTTATTTTATTTTTATTTTTTTGGTATTCTTCAATGACATATGTTAAGAGTTGGTAAAGAGGAGTCACGTGAGATAAGACTCTTCAGATTCTAGGATCCTGTGCTAAGAGCTTTTGATTGAAATCTGTAAGAGAAGATAATGCAAACTAAGTTGCTCGGCAACACTGTGACTCATAATCTCTCTATGGGATGCGTAGGCATTCTTGATAATGAAAGGGTTATGTCTCAATAGACACATTTAAAGCTGAAAACATTGCAACTCAAAAATGAGTTCTGTGATCTGCATTAGTTACTTTTCCATTGCTGAGATATAACACCATGACCAGAGCTACTTATTGAAAATGAGTATATTTGGATGGCTAGGGGCTAGCATCCACGAGGGCAGAGTGGATGAAGGCAGCAGGCTGTAGGCACAAAAGCTGGAGCAGAAGCTGAGAGCTCACACCTAGAACAACAAACAGGAAGCAGAAAGAGTGAGCTGAAATGGCTTGAACATTTAAGCTTTCAAAATCCATTTCCCCTGCCAATGGCATTTCTCCATATCTCTGCCAGCCAGGCCATGGTCTCAGGATTTCCAATGCTGTGAAGAAACACTATGACCAAGGCATCTCTTATAAAGGGACACATTTAATTTAGGCTGGCTCACAGTTTCAGAGGTTTGAGTCCATTATCATCATGGCAAGAAGCAGGCATCATGCAGGCAGTAATGAAGCAGGAAAAGGGGCTGAGAGTTCTACATTCTGATCCACAGACAGCAGAAGGAGGCGGTGTGCCATACTGGGTGTAGCTTGAGCATTCGAGACCTCAAAGCCGGATGCCATAGTGACACACTTCCTCCAACAAGCCCACACCTCCTAATAGTGAGACTCCCGATGGGCTAAGCATTCAAACACTTGAGTCTATGGGGCCATAACTATTCAAACCAATACAGTCATCTTGCTGTCCCCATGCTTCCAAACAGCACCGTTAACTAGATAGCAAGAGTTCAAATGCCTGAGACTATAGGCAGTATTCTCTGTCATAGTCCCCATCCTACCCAACCTCACGGCTGAGCTGAATAAACAGTGTTGAATGGTCATTGCTTAGAGCAGCGAGGGAGTGGCTGTCTGGGGATGTCCTGCTATCCTAGGAAATGATCAAAGGGCAAAACCTGGTCTCTCTTAAATACGTTTTTCTGTTATATCATAACAAAGGCTCAAAGCAAAAAACCTTCAAACCAAACCACCACACCCTAGTGACTGCACTTTAGTAGCCAGAGGAGTGAAAAATGGAACAGCAAAGACTCTAGGGGTCTCACCTCCAAATGCTGAAGACTCCAAAGGAGGTGAGCATCAGCAGATCAGTGGAACAGGAAAAGCCAAGATGTTGAGCTTAAATAACACCCCCCCCTCCCAATGACCTATCATTGCTTAGCAAGATTATCATGGAGACAAACACCTTGGAAGGCCAGTGTGTAGCTGTTTCTTATAGATGGAAACATACCCTTGTTGCAGGATGTGGTAGGCTTAGAAGGCCCAGGAAACTGGCATGAAACTCAGAGGTCACAGAAGCGGTAATTCTCTGCTGGTAAAAGGGAAATTGCCTATGGTGTAACTGCCTGCCAGTTGTGCAGGCGACACCAGTAATACTGGTTTTGTCATCACTGTAAGCAACCACTTATCTAAGTGCTATGCTAAGTAACCCCAGGAAGCTGATTGGTTCTCCAAGCTGGATTTGTGTGAATGCTTCCTTTGCTCTGGAGGTGTTCTCTGTGGGGTTAATAGACGAAGCTAAGCAGCAATGCACTCTGGGAAAGTTCATAGGGTGAGGACACGGGAAGGAGCGCCGTCCACATTCTAGTTGTATCTGTTAAACTGACTGCTCTCCTAGCTGCGAACACAGCTACAGTGCTTTCATCTCTCCCCTGTTACTATACACGCTTTGCTTGTTTTCCCAGGTGGGGACAGTCTCGTCCAAAGGTCCACACATTTATGCTTCCTTCTGGAAATTTAGATCCTCCCTTCACTTTATCTCTGCTATTTTTTTTTTTTTTTTTTGATGTTTAAAACAGAGGAGAGGCGCACGGATGAAACACTTTACAGACTTTGCAAATCCCTCAAGAGGACCTCAGAACCCTCAAGCTTCTCAGTGGTTCCTTTCATCCCTGAGACTGTCACTAGATGTCTTCCAATCACCCACAGCTTTAGCAGGTGTGCATAGGTGGAGCTCGAAGTTAAAAGTAAACTCATACGTGGAAAAAAAAATACTGCTAAGTTGATGGTTTAAAGTTGTCAGTATCTGCTCAGTGGCTCAACAGAATTAGCAACAGAAGCAGTGGTCTCTAACACTGCACAATACCTTCATATCTCAGCTTTAAATCAACAGACCACGGAGCAGCAGTATAGGGAGGATCATTTGGACACAAAATCAGCAGAGTGTGGTGATCATAGCATAGCCCTTCCTAGCAATGATCCTAGGCTGAGAGGGGTTGTACCACTAAAGAGCTTCTTAAAAGCTTGCATTCAATACAATATGCCATGGAATGCCAGTCTCTTAAATAAAAGGGCTGCTTGGTTCCAGAGCTAGGAAAGGCTGAGAGAGGCACCCAGGGGCTACCACCTGAAGAGAGGCATCCCATCTACTTGGTTCACCACACACGCTGATGGGAGAGTGGTTTCATTCTTGGTGGCCCTGAAAGTAATGGAAGCAGTATTGCTAACAGTCTTAGATGGGGAGGGAGATATTGACCACTTTGTCATGTAATCTGACTTAAAGAATTCTCTTTGGTTTGTATGTTTGTTTAAATAAAAATAACCCCACAGGCCCTTAGGAAATGGCACTACTAGGAGGTGTGGTCTTGTTAGAGCAACAGTCACTGGGGGTGGGCCTTGAGGTCTTAGATGCTCAAGTCAGGCTCAGTGTGACATTCCCTTCCTGATGCCTCTGGCTCCAGTTGTCGAACTCTCAGCCACCTCTCCATTGTTTATCTGCAATGCTGCCATAATTCTCGACATGATGATATTGGACTAAACCTCTGAACTTGAAGAGAGCCTCAATTAAATGTTTTTCTTTATAAGAATTGCTATGGTTAGGCCATGGCCAGGGTGTGTCTTCACAGCAGTTAAGGCCCAACTAAGACAGGTTGCTTATACGCTCCTGAAGTATCCATGTACTATGATGGATTCAGACATTGGTTTAAACACATCATATCGGTGGACTTCCACTGAAGCTAGTCTGAGATGAACAGTTAAGTGTATCAAGGCTCCTTGTGTATGTGGGTGGGAGAAGGAGGAAGCAGGGATATGGTCATGCTAGGTTTTCCAACAAACTCATTATAGTGTAAAATTATTTTCTCTGGAGGACAATCACAAATGATCTGGGATGTGTGTGATGAACTGAAGCCCACAGCCTAAAATATCTGGGGTTAGGGTTCCGGCATGAGTCGGCCTTCTTCTGCTTGATTAGATGGACTATCTTGAGAAAGGACTGATGATTCACAAATGGAAGAAAATATTTATCCACCAGCAATATTGCTGTCTGTCCTAGTGTGCTTTTTCATAACAAATACCAAAAACAACCTGGGGAAGGGTTTATTTGCTTACATTTCTTGATCAGTCAGTCATTGAGGAAATTCAGGGCAGGAGATCAACCCCCTGGCTTCTTCTTCTTCTTCTTCTTCTTCTTCTTCTTCTTCTTCTTCTTCTTCTTCTTCTTCTTCTTCTTCTTCTTCTTCTTCTTCTTCTTCTTCTTCTTCTTCTTCTTCTCCTCCTCCTCCTCCTCCTCCTCCTCCTCCTCCTCCTCTTCCTCCTTCTTCTTCTCCTCCTCCTCTTCTTCTTCTTGGATAATTTCTTTACTTATATTTTAAATGTTATCCCCTTCCCAGTTTCCTTTCTGGAATCCCCCTATCCCACTCTCCCTCACCGTCTCTATGAGAGTGTCCCCCACCTACACATTCCTTCCCGTCATTCTCCTACACTGGGGTATTGAGCCTTCACAGGACCAAGGACCTCTCCTCTCATTGGTGCCTGATAAGGCCATCCTCTGCTACGTATGTATCTGGAGCCATCAGTTCCTTCATTTGTTTGTACTCTTTGGTTGGTGGTTTAGTCTCTGGAAGTTCTGGGGGGGGGGTCTGGTTGTTTGATATTGTTGTTCTTCCTGTGATGTTGTAAACCACTTCAGATCCTTCAGCCCTTTTTTAAAACTCCTACAAGGAACCACATTCTCAACCCAATGGTTAGTTGAGAGCATCTGACTCTGTATTTCTCAGGATCTGGCAGAGCCTCTCAGGACACAGCTATATCAGGTACCTGTCATCATGCACTCCTTCACATCCTCAATATTGTCTGGGTTTGGTGACAGTATATGGGATAGATCTCTGGGTGGGGCAGTCTCTGAATAGCCTTTTCTTTAGTATCTGCTCCAAACTTTGTTTCTGTATTTCCTTCTGTGAATATTTTGTTCCCCCTTTTAAGAAGGACTGAAGCATCCACTCTTTGCTCTTCCAACTTCTTGAGCTTCATGTGGTCTGTGGATTGAATCTTGGGTAATCCAAGCTTTTGGGCTATTATCTACTTATCAGTGAGTGCATAACATGTGTGTTCTTTTGTGATTGCCCCACTCAGGATGTTATTTTCTATCTATGTCCATTTGCCCAAGAATTTCATAAAGTCATTGTTTTTAATAGCTGAGCAGTACTCCATTGTGTAAATGCACCACACTTTCTGTATCCAAAAAATGCACCAACATATAACAGAGACACATGCTCCACTATGTTCATAGCAGCCTTATTTATAATAGCCAGAAGCTGGAAAGGACCCAGATGTCCTTCAACAGAGGAATGGATACAGAAAATGTGGTACATTTACACAATGGAGTACTACTCAGTCTTCTTTTTATACAACCCAGAACTACCTGCCCAGGAGCAGCACCATCCACAGTGGGCAGGGTTCTTCCACAACAATCACCAATCAAGAAAAATGTCCTACTAACTTGGCACAGGTAAAGCTGATGGATGTGATCTCTCAACTGAGGCTCCAACTCCTTCTACTTTAGTCAAACTGACAAAAGTAACCAGCATATTATCTGTTCTGAATTATTCTGCTGGTATCCAACATATCTCCATATTATTAAAAAGACTACTTCTAGTAAATGAAAAATATTTCCTTCTCCTCCTAATCTCTAAATTCTTGGACACTTAGATTTGAGGGCTTAGTGGCACCCAGATCCCAATCCCAAGCAGATGTATATTTCCTAGTGCTAAATAAGAATATCCGAGTTTAAGGTTCTTTTCTAGCATTGCATATGTAAGCTGTGTGTGTGTCTCCATGTGTCTCTTCCTTTCTACCTTACTCTTCTGTCTCGTCAAAGCAGTAGTGAAAATTCAGAAATCAATTTGGATAAATTATTTTAAACAAATGAGTTTCCATTAATAAGTCAGAGTAATTTATCAAGATCACAGAGGGTCAATATTAAACAAAACAAAACAAACAAACAAAAAAACAAACAAACAAACCAAAATAAAATTTAGAGAATCTTGGAAAGTTTCTCTTTAATATAAGTGGAAAAGATCTTAGATCAAAAAATATATGGTAGGAAAAAAGTTACAGAGCATCCTTAAGGATGGCTATTGGAGTATGTTTTCTGGACAGACTCATACCGTTTACTAACTCTATACTTAATTTCCCATGAGCCTTTGCAGAGTCTACCAAAAGAAAATGTGTCTCACTTGGTGTATGTTTTCTGGACAGACTCATACCATTTACTAACTCTATTCTTAATTTCCCATGAGCCTTTGCAGAGTCTACCAAAAGAAAATGTGTCTCACTTGGTGTTGCCAACACTAGTGGAAGACGAGCTCCAGTGGCCCAGGTGGACACCACAGGAAGCAGGTCCATTTCTGATGATGGATAAGATCATTTAAAGAGGCTGAGGGAGTGTGGATATATCCATCCAATGCAGCAATCCCATCTGTCCTCACACTACCTGTTTCATAATGTACCCCTTCTCTGGTCTTGTTCAAGAAATCAGGGCTAGGTTCGCACTGGTTCATTTTCCCCATGGTTGAAACATCAGGGGTGAAGAGTCACTTCTCAATAGTTCACATCGTCAGAGGCAGTTGGCTCAATTATTCTTAACTTTTTGCTTTTATAGGGGGACAAAAGTTAAATGATTAGAATGGCCATATAATTTATTTTTCAAAACAAGAGCTTTCTGGGAGTGGAAATGAGAGCCATTAATAATTGTGGTAGGACGAAGAATAAAATATTACTGGGCCCCCCTCTTATAATATAAATAAGAACATATAGCTCTCTAGGTCCCACTGATTTATTGCATAGTTCAAACTAAAATACACTTAATATCTAACACATACACACGGTTATATAATTGTTATTGTAATTTCTCCTTAAGGCGAAAACCACAATAATAACCTGGTGAAAAATGTCCTATGCCATTTGACACATAGTTTTCTTTTCCTTACCCTCCTGGGGGTAAGATCATCATAAATGTAACTTAAATAAATGTTATATAAACCAATGAACAATGAAGCTCCTTGCAGAAAATAGATTTGATAGCCTTCTAGCCATAGACTATTGCGATATTATATAACATAATAAATACTGCTAGAGCTTAGAGAAAAAGAAAGAGGTCAACATATTGTAGGGGAGGAAGAAGAGTGTGAGAGAGCAGGCACAAGGTATACTAATGGCCCAATTCAATTATCTTACTACCTATATCAAAACATGATGCTTCACCTCATGAATATGTACTTATTATTTCTCAACTGACAGCTGATTGCTGTTGGTGACAAAGTCTTTTTTTGGGGTGAGGGGGAGCATGGTTACTGGAAGGTTTCCAGTGGATGGATGACCCCTAGGTCATGCACATAAGCAGAAGGACTCAGTTGTTGGGGAGTCATGTTAGAATAGTGGGAGGATGTTGAATGGGGAGTTGTTAAGGGTCCATATAATTGACATACTATATATACATATATATAGATATGAAAATGTAAGATAATAATAAAATATTAAAATTAAATTTAAGGCAAATAAAAGATCTAAAATATAGCTTTTCTTTTAAAAAATGAATTGAAAAGCAAAGCCTAAGTTGTCCCTGGCTTAGCCTTTGGTACCATCTGCCCTTTTTCTTTCTGTTTAGCATACAAATAAGTCAATAAACAAACAAAACAAAGTAAACTGACAAATGGAAAAAAACAGAAACAGAAAAAGCACTGAGAAACACATATAGATGCATATATAGGCAGACATGCACATGTGCCTACACACACACACACACCATAGAAACACAGATTTGGAAACCATAATATATATGCAAAAGACAGTTGCAGTAAAAAAGTAGAAGTCATTTTCTTGATTGATGGCTGATGTGGGTGGGGTATTTTCTTGATTGATGGTTGATGTGGGTGGGGCATTTTCTTGATTGATGGTTGATGGGGTGGGTGGTACCATCCTGGCAGGACCTGGGTTGATTGGGAAAGCAGGTTCTAAGCAAGCCATTGGAAGCAGACCAGCAAGCTTCCCACCTTGGTTCTGGTATCTGCTCCTGTTTGAGTTCCTGCCCCAAGTTCCCTCAAAGATGGAGTGTGATGATGAAGTACAAGCCAGCTAGATCCCTTCTTCACTATGTGGCTTTTGGTCATAGTGATCATCACAGTGGGACAGTTGTCAAGCCTTTCTGCTTGGCTTGCTCACTCATCTTCAGGATTTTGACCAGCTCCATCTCTTTAACAATGCCGTTAATATCCTCAGACAGACTTGCGAACTCCAGCCTTTCTCTTTTTCTTGGGTTTGGTTATGTTGGTTGTGCTGTCTGGCTCTCTCTGGAGAGTTAACTTCGGATTGTCTCATACATCAGCATAGGGATGAATGAACATGTCATTCAACAGTAGGGTACGGGTTGCCACAGGACTGTGACAGTATCTCTAACTGGAGTAGAACCATCACATGGGGGTTAGGGCATTTTAGACTTTTACTTATTGTCAGTCACCACAGGCAACACATCAGAGGTATATGAGGAAGGCATGCCCTGATGTGACAGATGCCTGAACAGATATAAGAAAATCACAATATGAACCTTTACTGTAGACTTTACTGTAGAGTCTTTCTGGAAGGAAAGATGTCTTTACTGCAGATTTGGGAGCCTTCACATTTAAGTTAAATTAGTATTTTATTATTTCTCTAGAGATAGAGAGAAGACAGTTAATCAAAAGGCTCTCTCAGCACCCTTTTGGCCATCTTAAAAGAGATATATATTTCAATTTTTAGACCATTCAGTTAGCTTCCACTTATTGGGTGAGGATGGACATCTGCACTTCTTTGATGGAAATGTCAAATCTGCCTTAACTTTCCTTGACTGGTTTGGGTTTGTGAGCAGCAGTTCCCAGGTGGAGAAAGGTCACCTAGGGTTAGCCATTCAGCATGGGTGACTGACTGGCATTGTGGAGAGCTAGAAGGTTTCTGCTTTGCTGTAACCCGTCTCTGTGATGCTCCCACTTAGGCATTGTTTTAGGTGAATTTGTTTTATCTCCTGTGTGTGTTTGAGTGCTTGCATGACTCTGTCTGCACCATGTGCATACCCGGTGACCATGGGGGTCAGAAGAAGCCATCAGATCCCCTGGAACTGGAATTAGATCATTGTGAGCCATTAGGAGCTGGGAACGGAATTCTCATCCGCTGGAATCACAGAAAGTGCTCTTGAACCTCGAAGCTCCATCTCTTCTGCCACCACCAACCAAAGTATTCTTAGTTTGATTTGTTTCTTTTCTTGTTGTTGTTCTCTGGCACCATTAAAAAGTCACGACATGTATCCACAGAGGACATGCTATCTGAATCTTGAGTTCCTGAGCAGTTGGCTTCAGAATACAGCAGCTCTTATTTCTTTGAGATGTGAGCCATTTTAGGTCTTTTTCCCCCCTTGTGAAACTTAGCATGACATATTTGTGTTTTAAAAATCCTTTTTTCCTGAGAAGATTAACTTTTGTGATCAGACTTATTTGGGGATAAATGTCCATAAATCAGAGCTTGCTTCTTCTTTTGCTTTCTGACAAGGCAACTCTTCCTTTTTTAAAATTGTAAAATAATTTTAAAACTTAATAAATAATAATTACAAAAACATGGCACATAGAAAAACTCTAATTAAAATGACCTAAATCCCATGTTTTGGAGAAAAGTCATTAATATTAAACTATTGGGTTTCAAAATTCATTTGAGAAGTATATTTTTTCTTAATAAAAATTAATTAGAATTGCTATATCAATTTTCAGTAATATTTTTTATATTAAAAATGTATCAGAAATGTCATGTGTTTATATATTCATAATTGGCATTTAGGTTTTTTAATTGTCTATTATAGTACTTAATGATTATATCATAATTAAATATTAATTGAACATTAGAAATCTGTTTTGTCTGGTAAAGAACAGGGAAAAGTCTCTGATCTTGTCTCAATTTCTTTTCAGATATAATTTTGAATGATAAAGTTAAAAATTATGTGTTCTTTTGAGGTTCATTTAAAAATTATATATATATATATATATATATATATATATATATATATATATATATATAATGACTCTGTACAAGTAAAAGCAGTTGCTCATGGAGGCCAGAAGAGGGCATTAGATTGCTTGGAATCAGAGGTACTGATAATTGTGATAGTGTGGGTGCTGGAACCCCAACCTGGGTCTTAGGCAAGAGTAAGTGCTCTTAATTACCAAGCCATCTCTTAAATACCAAGCCATATATATATATATATATATATATGTATATGTATATGTATATGTATATGTATATGTATATGTATATGTATATGTATATGTATATGTATATGTATATGTATATGTATATGTATATGTATATGTATATGTATATGTATATGTATATGTATATGTATATGTATATGTATATGTATATGTATATGTATATGTATATGTATATGTATATGTATATGTATATACATATATATATATCTCACTTAAAAGCAATTCACAACTCACTCTTTAACCAATTTGCAATGATAGATACTTCCCACCCCAAATTGTTCAATTTGTCTACTTTCTTACATTTTTTCCAGTTTAAGATTTCTATGTATAAAATTAATTTTTATTATTAAACCTTTACATAGTATTTACATATCTACTAACAAGAGCATGCCAAGGAGTTACCCAGGGGCTGCAGAGTTGGCTCAGTGGTTTAGAGTACCAGCAGAGTGCTGGGGTCCAGACCCACATCAGGTAGCTTATAACCACCTGTAAGTCCAGCTGTAGGGGATCCCACACCTTCTTCTGGCCTCCTCAGATACTAACCTCATGTGTTCACACTCACACAAAAACACATTAGAATAAAAAATAAAATCTGTTCCTCAGCATTCTTACACAGTGGAGTTTGGATGAGCCAAACCATCCTCTTTCCTTGTGGTACCCTGCGCCCTCTTCATGGTTGCCATGGACACTATGCACAGGCCTCCTGCAGAACGCCATCTCCTTGTGGTATATCCCCTTTCTCCTTCTCACACCTCCGAGCAGTGTCAAACCATGAGCAGAAAACTCTCAAGTTATTTTTGTCAGGTATTTTGTTACAAGGAGGACAGTAACTTAGCCAGGAATGGATGAAAGTGGAATAAAAGGGGAGAGAGACTGTAGCAAGATGGCTTGGGGAGTCACACTGCTGTGTGCAAGCCTAACTCTCAGAATATGTAGGAAGGTGCAAGGAGGGAATGCGTAATATCATGGTTATTCTCTCCGCACAAGTCATTTGCTGCCCCACATCTCTCCCTGTCTCTGTCTCCAAGACCTCTGGCTTTCTCTCTCTCTCTCTCTCTCTCTCTCTCTCACACACACACACACACACACACACACAGAGGAGGAAGAGACACACACAGATACACACATACACATATACATAAACACACCCAAGTATATACAGTCACACTTAGACACACACATACACCCATATACAAACACACATTTAAATACACACATACAGATATACACAGACACACAGACAGACACATATATAGATACCTACACAAATCACAGACACACACGCACACAGAACACAGACACATATACAGACACATACATAAGTACACACATACACATGTATACACAGCCACATATACACACAGATGCAGACACAAACAGATACAAATACATATACACATACAGAAATGCAATACACAGGCACACACATAGACACACACAGACATACACACAGATACACACACAGGCACACACATAGACACACACAGACATACACACACACACTTATAATAACAGATATAAAGGGGAAAAGGAGAATAGCCTAAGTGGGGAGCCAGCCTGGGTACTTACTAGACAATCATGACTATGGGAATAGGTCCTTAGGAGAACCTTTTGTATACTTTTTGAGAATGAGTCAGAAGGAGCTATATCTGGATGTCATGAAGGACAGAAAAGGAACATGGTGTATCAGGCATTTATCCTCTGATTTAGAAGATTGAATGCACTTCATAAGGGGAGAAGGTAGTACTGGAAGTAGAAATAGAATTTTAAAGAAATTGAGTTCAATAAAGCATGTAGCACTGGAATCATTTAGTGTTTGGGCTGTTGTCCCCAGTTGGATGTTACCTCAAAGAGAAGAGGAGACAGCTCATTATGTGGGTGACCATGCCCTAAGGACTGCAGTTAGGGACTTCTATGCCTTGGTCCAATATAGTAACCATTTCATGGTAGTGGTGACAGAGAAAGCCTTAAGGTACCTTACAAACACAATCGTGAAGATAGGAGGTAGGTGGGTTATGGCAAGGTGGGGAAACTCTGCTAGAAACTTCAGGTGTTACCTGGTAACATTCTTAGCTTTGGGGCTGGTGGATGCAGGGGTCTTGTTTGCATGTTCCAAAAAGATTATCTGACAGTCATGAGGATGTTAAGTCAAATATCAGGGAGGGTAATAAATGACTATTGAGGACTTATAATAATGTAGTTCTGGACCTGCCACCTTCTACCACTCCACAGTTTTGATCAGCCAATTATCCTGTAGATTGTTTAACACAGGTGTCTTTGTTTCCTGGGAACTTTGGTCCCTCTTCTTCCTATTGGACTTCAGTTTACAACACTGTCCTTTAAACTCAGCTTGATACAAAGTTTTCTTCCTCTTCCTCTTCCTCTTCCTCTTCCTCTTCCTCTTCTTCTTCTTCTTCTTCTTCTTCTTCTTCTTCTTCTTCTTCTTCTTCTTCTTCTTCTTCTTCAAAATCTGGGACTCCCGAATGAATGTGTTTAGATGAAGGGATAAATAAATATTTGAGGAGAGTAAACAGTCGAAAAATTAAAACATGAATAATTTACAAGCTGGATTGTCAGTTATTTGTTGATTGCTAAATTATGTGTTCACAGAATGCTGATTACGCTTAAAAATCTGCTTCCCTGTTGCTAAGGGAAACATACTTTCTTCCCCGGCTTTTGTGTGTAGGCTGTATTTTTGTTTACATTATTCTTGTTTTTTATTTTTGAAAGAATAATGACTACTGTGTTTTATAAACATGTATGTTAATTTTTAATACAAATGTAGTCAAATGAGGCATGCAAGGAAGAAAAAGCAATATCCAAGGTACCAGTTATGTTGTTAAATATAATTCCAGATGTCTCTTCCTGGCTTTGATAACATTAGTTTGGATAGATACAAGATCAACTCTTGTTTTTATTCCTACTTGAACTTGGTTGGCTATGTCCTTTATATCCATTGCCTGTGTGAAGAATGAAGAATAATTGTTCTGTCTGCAGTCATCATTGCCGAGATAAACACCATGACAAATACAGCTGGGTGGGGAAAAGGTTTGTTTGGCTTTGGAGGTGGTTTCAATAAAAGAGTCTTCACAGAGCCATAGGGAGGACCCTATTAGGAGGTATGGTTTTGTTGGAGTGGGCGTGGCTTTGTTGGAGGAAGTGTGTCATTGGGGGCGGTGCTTGGGGTTTCAGATGCTCAAGCCAGGCCCAGTGTCTCACTCTCTTCCTGCTGCCTTTGGATCCAGATGTATCACTCTCAGCTACTTCTCCAGCACCATGATTGTCCGCATGCTTTCATGCTTCCCATCTTGATGACTAAGCCTCTGAACTGTAACCCTGCTCCAATTAAATGCTTTCCTTTATGAGAACTTCTGTGGTCATAATGTCTTTGCACAACAATAAAAATCTGTATTAAACAGCCTCCAGGTCACAGCCCATCAATGAGGGAGGTCAGGATAAGAACTAGATGCAGGAGGGACGACTTACTGCTTACTGGATTGCTTCTCGTGGCTTGCTCAGCTTCCTTACTTATACATCCTAGGATCACCTGCCCAGGTGTAGAATCACCCATAGAGAGCTGGTTCTTCTTAAAACTATCATTAGACAAGACAATGCCCTCGGACTCAGCACATCTGAGTGGTATTTCCTCAGCTGAGGATCAATCTTTCCAGATGACTCCAGCTTGTGTCAAGTTGACATAAAAACTAACTAGCACAATCACCAGGCATTTTCTTTCAGCCACGATTCAAGCCAGAATACAACAATAAAACAACCAAAGAACAAAGTTATTAATAATAATAAAATATAAAACAAGAATAGGAAATTAAAGATCAAAATAAAATGAATAAGTTAATAAAATAAGCACTAATCTGGAGTACAAGGTTATTTTACTCTCTGTCAGTGTTTCTCCCTCACTGGGGTGATGCAGCTTCTCCCTCCACTTAGATTTTCCTCCCTGTCAATCTCTACAGGTCGGAGGGAGACTGCTAATCTCAGCAAATGAAACAGGTTAAGTCACTGCCCTCTGATGAGTCCATTCTCTGTCAGAATTCTCTGGTCTGAGCTTCTCTGCCTTGTTACTCACTACCTGTCTCTGCCTGAGCGCTGGTTCTTCTTATATAGGGCCTTTCGTGATGGAGGTCCCTACAGCACATGCATAGAGTACCAACCCATCTTATTCAGTTTTCTTTGTCCATTGTTAGCCTCCCCAGAGCCCTTCATAACTTCCACGTAACTTGGCCAGACAACACTGTCAGGAAAAGTTATGCACTTTAACGTGAGCACCTACGGGCTCCAGCCTGCTCTCTGCGCATGCGTTATCCACCCCATCATGAGCACCACCAGGCCACAGCCAACCTTGTAGCTTTCAATGAGGACACGGGTAGCTGTAGGTGGCCCTGGCCAGCAGAAGCAGCGTGGTATAGCTCAGACAAGCCCCGTCATTGTCCAGGGCTTCCTACTCCTGCCTACTTCTGTTTTCTTTACCGACTCCTAACAGGACTAATTGCATTATAAAATCAATAATAGTTTTATTTATTCTGTGATGAAAAGTTCATTCAAGTAGACAGCATATATTGATCTATTTTTCCTTCTCTTCCCCTTCAACTTACTCCCTCTCCTCCAGTCGGTCTCTTTCCCAGCGTCTCTGTTTCTGTCTGTGCTTGTCTGTCTCTCTGCCTGTCTGTCTGTCTGTCTCTCTTTCCCCCTTTCTCCTTTATAACCCACTGAGTCCAGTTAGTGGTGCATGAACCTGGGGACATCAATTGGAGTCTAAGCAATTTACCCGTGGCCACACCCCTCAAAGTAAAATTGGTCTCCCTCCCCTCTGCTGCCATTGGTGGTGCTCCTCAGCTAGAGGTAGGGCCTGCAGTAGCTCCTCCCCTATCCCTGCAGGAAATGCTACATTCTTTCTCTCCCTTGGTGTTCCTGGAGCCTGGGGACGGGAGGAGGTTCATGTCATATTCGCGGCTCACAACTTATTCTCAGCATTAGTTTTTATACGCTGTAGTATTTTTTATCTTAATTGTTTTCCTGCAATTTCCCATGTATTGTTTATTGCCCCTTTGCACTATGTATCTAAACAGATCTTTACAGCTTTCTCAAATCAATGGGTTTTGGCAATTACACTCACAATGCTAATTTCCTTCCTAGGACATGTCAGCCCAAACTCTCTGGCTTGTATTTATTTTTTGTTTTTATTTTTTGGTAGAGATTGGGGCAGAAGATGGCATGGAACAATGTGGCAGGACAGAACATTAGCATTTTTGTTTGGCCATTCCGACCACACCACTCACTCAGTGTTGTCACATAGACCATATTGGCACCACTTTTGTTGAATTCTAAGTGCAGCAATGAATATGTTGTTCAGAGCAGAGGGTGTTGTGGGTGTTGAGTCTGCATTCCACGCTGTGTGTTCTAGCTTAATTTCTGTTGCTGGGATGAAATGCCCTTGACAATGTGGAAGAGGAAGGGGTTTATTTCAGTTCTAATACCAGGGTATAGTCTGTAACTGTGGAGAAGTCAAGTCACTGAAGCAGGAGCTTAAGTCTGCTGGTCATGCAGGTTCAGTGAAGAGCAGAGAGAAATGGATGTATGCAGGCTCATTAGCTTGCTCATGCTGGATTTCAACACTCCTCTACATTTCAGATCCCCTACCTAGAGAATGGTGCCGCCCACAGTGGGCTGTCTTCTCACATCGATTATCTTACTTAAGACAGTACCCCATAAACATGCTCATAAACCAACCCAATATAGACAACTCATCACAAAGTCTCCCTGCCCAGGTGCTTTTTAGGTTTTGTCAAGTTGATACCACAGGGCTGGAGAGATGGCAAGGTGGTTTAGAATGCTTGTTGCACTGACAGAAGACCTAGGTTTGGTTCCCCTACACCCATATGGTGGCTTATAACCTTCTGTATCCCTACTCCTAGAAGATCCAACACTCTCGTCTAACCTCTGCTGGCACCAGGCATGCACATGGTAAACTTACATCCTGGCAAAACATTCATACACATAAAGTAAAGTAAGTCAATCTAAAATTCAAAGTTAACCACGACACTGTAGCAAACTTTCCCCCACTCCACCCATCTTGATAACTGTTAGCACCACAATTTTCTTAATATTGAGGTGCGATAGGGCTGCTTGGAGTGTTACTTCCTATCTTCTTGCTACATGAAGGGCTGTGAAAACAGAACCAAGCTGTGGAGAGACCCTATCTGAGGTTAGAAAGACCAGGGTGATGATTGCCTCACATTCCCGTCTCAGAGGATAGGAGCCTCTGGGGAGCTAGTCATCCATGCTGGGAGGCAACTGAAGCCCTGGAGCAGCACAAGCCAGGAGGTGATGGCTTGCTTATTCCTGGGCTGAAAATAGCAATGGCTATTTATACCTCCTGTATTCCTGTTTGATGTTTTCTGAGCACACTCATTTTTGATGCCTCTGCTGGTAACCATGGTAACAGCAAAGAAGAATTTACCAAGTTTTCAGTCTTTGGCTCTTTCTGTCATTTTTTTTTTTTTTTCCGCTGAGAAACTTGTGCCTCAGCGAGCAGTTTTAGCTTGGTCAGTGGTGTGGTTTTATTCCTGGTGGGTTGCCTTGAGAGGCTGTTCTGAATGATAGTCTTCCAAGATGAGGCAAATCTGCCATAGAAGTACTCTTGTTTTTTTTTTTTTTTTTTTTTTTTTATCATATATGGGGTGTTTTTATAATTGAAGATCAAACTATCTCATCCATTGTTTTTGGCACTAGACTGTTAATTTATTATTATTAGACTATTATTATTTATTATTATTATGCTTTGACTTCACCTACCTATTTTCCTCTTCTCTTGGCCTCTTTGTCAAGATGGAGGAAAGAAGTTCATGGAAGGATTGGCATATCAATTGTAGTGTGTGGATCCGTAGCACTTTCACATTTGCATCCTCTATCCAATATGAAGATGTCCTTCCAAAAGCATCTGTCTCGATGGCCCATGTGAGGGTTCCTTTGAGATGTTACTGCCAGAAGCCAGCATTCACTCCGGAGACCCCTTGGAAGCAGAACTATAGGAGACTTGACTTGACCTCTGGCCTGACACCATGACTGGGCTGAATGGACCAGAGAAGCAGTCACACTGCCACATCAGGTCACGCGGTATCCGACGATGTCCATATGCCACTCAACGGTCTTGTATACTCAGCTCAGAGTTTCCAAGTGTGATTAGGGTTATGTAACAGGGTTGGCCACTAGCTGAGATTCAGGAAACCAGGGAGAGATGATGACGAGGAAAGATGACCATTTCTCTTTGTGGTTATGAATGGGCACTGCCTTCAGAAAACAAGGTGGTAAATCAGGCTTTGCTAGGTCACCTGCCCCCTTCTGGACTTGCGCATGGCGTAGCTTCCCAAGCTCCTTAGAGAGAGCAGTGTTGGGTAGCAGTGTCCTCTGAATTGAAAAAAATTCCATCTTGGAGAAAAGGCCCCAGTGACCCAGTAAACTCTGTAGATGGTTCATTAGGACTCAGGAAGCAGATGGCTCAGAAGTGTCTGGAAGTTCTGATGCCAGACTCACAAGGTTCCCCAGAGGGAGGGGGGCAGAAAGAGACTCTTGGACCTTTCCATCTCACTGCATGTTCCAGAGATCAGGACTTTCATTATCTATGTTCCGTTTCTGAGTGATGCGTCTGTCTTTGTGAATCATACTTCTGTCTGTGGACCCTTACAGGTACTCCAGTAGGTAATCCCAGAACCACTCATTGGTGCACTGGGTTGGAGTCCGCTGGTGTCCTTACTTTGTCTGCCATCACTTTCCTATCTGGGGTGAGTAGATGTTTGTTCCTGTTTCTCAAGAATTAGTGTCACAAGAATAGTCTGCCAGGATTTTTCCTGGAGCACGCTAGGCAGGCATCTCTCAGGAACACACCTCTCACTTGTGATTTGTGAAAGTGGGTGTATTCTGCACGTAAAAACCCTCTGAACGAGAGAGTAGCTTGCTTTAATCTCTTTAATGGGTTGGGTTGATTGCGCTTAGACACCTGTGTCTCATTTGCTCTTTATGGTAGTCACCGGGTTTCCACCATATGCCTAAAAAGCAATTAAGGAGAAGAGACCAGTGAGTAAAGCTAGTGGAATAGCCAGGGCCTCTTGGAACAGGGCCATCTATGGTAGAAGGTAACTCTTTGAGATACCCATAGCAGGATGCTGGTGAGATGGACTAGTATCAATGCAGGCACTCTCCTAGGCTATCCTAGGCTATCAGGACACTTGTCCTCAAAGGCACAGTGCACCTTAGGGCTGTAGTTGTCCTCCGGAGGAAGCAGGTGTGTGAAGATGGCTTGTTACCCATTATGCTCTCCTCAGGAGATGTCCATTTACATACATGACCCATATTTCCCCCCATACCCCTGCTACTTTATGGAGCATAAAAGGGGGAAAAAGCTTTCAGGAAAAATAAACACTTCTTCTTCTTCTTCTTCTTCTTCTTCTTCTTCTTCTTCTTCTTCTTCTTCTTCTTCTTCTTCTTCTTCTTCTTCTTCTTCTCCTCCTCCTCCTCCTCCTCCTCCTCCTCCTCCTCCTCCTCCTCCTCCTCCTCCTCCTCCTCCTCCTCCTCCTCCTCCTCCTCCTCCTCCTTCTTTTACTTCTTCTTTTATTAAGGCAGCAGACTGAACTTACTTTCAAACACCTTTGTTAATATCCAGGTGTATGTTGCACTATGCCTCCCTGTATTTAAATAATTTCTTCGAGACAGGGTTGTTCTCTGCAGTCCACCTTGGCTTCAGGATTCATGGGAATCCCAGAGTGACACCAAGCTCATGACTCTCCAGTCTTGGCTCCCTAAGTGTTGAGATTACAGGGACACATCAGCTTGCCTCGGTGTTTTTGTGTTTTAAAGAAAAAAAAAAGACTTAATTTATATTTGTGTAGAAGAGATGTTGACTAATTCTTCTGGATTTGTTTTGAGTTTTGTGTGAGTGGGGGCAGGTGAGCCTCTGCTATGATAGGAGAGAGGGAGAGAGAGAGAGAGAGAGAGAGAGAGAGAGAGAGAGAGAGAGAGAGAGAGAGAGAGCTTCCCTGTCTGCTACTGAAGTATTTTCGGCAAGCCATGGAGCAAGTCCCTCTTCCTGCAAACAGAAGGTGGAATCAGCCCAACCACAGGGTCTGGCAGATGGCAGTGACCCTAGGGGCCAGTGATCTTCCTGAGTCTTACCTCGGATGCTTTTAGGAGCTCAGGTGGGCTACCCCAGTGCAGTCCTCTGAAAGGAACGTTACTGTGGAGTCAGGGAAGGCAAGGTGGGAGCCAGCATGAGCCTGTGAGTGTGAGATCAGGATGAAGTTGAAAGACACCATAGGGCATGGTTACAAATTTGGTTAATTTAGGATACAACAAGGTATTATTTGAAGGCACAGCAAGCTGTGGTCACTTGACACCTAAGGGACAGGATGTGAAAGAAAATTCTGTATTAGCTGAAGTGTTATTTGTCATTAGGTCTTGAGTGTGTGTATGTGTGTGCATGCTTGTGTATGCCTCTCTGTGTGTGCATGCTCGTGTGTGCCTGTCTGTCTGTCTGTCACTTTGTATATGTGTTTGCTAGATGATTTCAAGGGATCTTCTTGTTTCTGTGTCTCCAATGCTAGGACTGTAACTGTGAACCACCACACTCAGCTACTTTGTGAGTGCAGGGGAGATCATATGCAAGCACCATCTCAGGCTCTTAATGTCAGTCTTTTATTTAAAA
>NC_137956.1:42874271-42914271 GCF_963924665.1 Micromys minutus | reverse complement strand
AGTTTAATCCCTTATCCTTTGTTGAGCTTCCTCCTCATTCAACACTTACAAGATCTGTTTCTGTAGCTATGAGGCAGTGTAATGACCTTCACAGCAGATCACTAAATGAAATGAGAACACACATACACACAAACACACACACATGCACATACATACACACACATGCACACACTCATGTGCACACACTCACACACAAACATGCATTCGAGCACATACATTCACACACATATGTGCACCCATACTCACATCCTCCACATGCATGCACTTGCACACTCACACACATATATACACATATATTCACACAAAAATATATGCATACATATATACATACACATGGACACATGTTCATGCAAACACATACACACATACACACAAACATACACATGCTCACACAATGTCACACACACTTAAACACAGTCACACAGACACATGCACATACATATGTACACACATGTACTTACACCCACACACACACAAATATACACATGCTCACACCCAGTCATGCACACACACATGCACACAAGTGTGTGCACAAAAACACACACTCTGAGAGAGTATACATGGAAAATAATTTTAGCAGAATTTCAGGACAAAGCAATGTAGAGTCTCAGGAATGTGGCTCTATATATACAGTGTGTCACCTGGCACCTTACACAGATGGATGTGCCCTGCCTGGTGTGCAGAGCTGCCATGCTAGCTTGCTGTAGTTTGGGTTCTCTTGACTTTGCTATTTGACCATGTGTGACAGGTTATTAATCACATGTGGCCAAAATAGCACACAAAGAGTCTTTTTGTTTCTTTTTCTCAGGTCGGGTGCTTTGCCAAAACTCCTGGTCTCTGCACATTTTCTAATTTCTTTTTAAAGACTGGTCTTTGTGCTCTGTTTCTTTGAGGACCTGTCTTTCAGCACAATGAAGTAAATGAGGTGTCTCAGGTGGCTGGGGTGGTGAGGACGATAGGGATTAGACGGGAAAAGCACGCTTCCCCCTTCCACGTCAGCTCAAGACTCATTTACCAGATGCACACAATGCCACAGTCTTGCTTTGTTTTCCCAATAGGATGCAGTGAGATCTACGGCTTAGAAAATGTTTGGCCTGGGAGTACTGGAAATACTGATCTCTGCATGAATTTTACGTGTGCACAGATAGCATGTTTGTGATGCTTTTATACACTCTGTTCCAGAAAGAAGGAATTACATGACTTCTGCGAGAAGGTTTGATTGCAAGACAATGAGACATTAGAGTCTGTTTCCTGTTACATGTGTTGTTTCGGCCGGCAATGTTCTGGACACTACATGTGCCTGCTGCTCCCCTTTGTGAATGGGCTAACAGGCATGCACTGGCTTTGTTTTGACTTTATTAGTCATGCTGATGGTTGGTTTCAATCTGGGCATAACTTGGAATTACCTAAAAGTCTCAGTGAGAGATGATATATATCGGGATGGGCTGTGAGCATCTCTCTAGGGAAACTGTCTTAAGAAAGTTACTTGCTGTGAGAAGACTCAGCCAACTGTGGGCAGCAGCATCCCTTAGGCAGGGCTCCTGAACTGCGTAAGAGTGTGTTGTGATGAGTTTGACTCAACCTTCAATTCTGTTGCTACAGCAGCAGCCATAGACAGTCTGGAAAAGGAAGGATGTGGTTATCTTCTAACAAAACTTTATAAGGCAGGCGGTGAACTCGATTTGACCTTCATGCTACGGTGTGTTGAATCTGGAACCAAGTTCAAACTAATGAGTAAGATGCAAGGCTGAATAATAAGGGTGATCAAGGTCTTGACAAGATGAAAAAGACCAATATCAGTGAGATATGACCACATATGACTTACACAGCCAACGCCATGTTTGTTCCTCTTCTATGTTTTACACGTACCCCACAATCCATCTTCATAATAAAACCAATGACACACATAATATTCCCTTGATGTCACTGAGATTCTATAATAGTCCCAAAGTCATGAAGTTACTGAGTGGCAGGGCTGGATGTTTAGACTCTAATTATGTCACATGAAGTGTCTGGCTAGAGAGAGGTGGTCAGTGGAAACCCAAGGATGAAGTTGCCATGCCTGAGTAGATTTCCTGTCCTTCAGAGCACACCACACTTGGAAAGCCCAGTAGGGTGGAGAGGCTGCAGGTTGACAGGCTCCAGCTCCAAATTCTCTCTTGGTGCAGGAGATCTCTAGACCACTAATGCAGTAGCTATAACTACAGTGTAAAGAAAAATTGCCAAACAATCACCCTTTAACTCACCATTCCACTTAGGAATGAAAAATTATTAAGACCATAAATTCCCCTCTGAGCTTTCTGTGTTTCTGCTCCATTCTTTCGCCCTTAAAAACTGAGTTATTTCCATATTCATTTATTATTTCCCTTGGTTTCCTTTATGGTTCTAAAAAATGCATTCTAAATAGAATGCTACTTAGTTTTTAGTTTTGCCTATTTTTTACCTTTATGTGTTCATGTGCGTGTGTGCATGTGTGTGTGTATTTGTGTGTATGTGTGTGTATGTATTATGTATGTGTATATGTATTTGAACTTCATTAGTGATTTTTGTTTCCCAGGCTTGATTCCATCACTTAAGTTTTAATTTTTAAAAAATTATGTGTATAATTGTGTATCTGTGTGATACGGATGTGTGCTGTGTCCACAGAGGCCAGAAGCTGAAGTTACAGGTAGTAGTGAGCTGGCTCCCACGGGTCCCTGGATCTGAACTTGGATCTTTGACAGAGCATTACTTGATCTTAGCCACTGAGACATCTTTACAGTCTCAAGTTTATCATGAATGATACTGTGGCACAGTCATGAGATGTCTAGTAAAGGGTACACATTGTTGTGTTCCTGTAAGATTTGATTTATAAAATGGACTATGGCTTATGTCATAGCTTACTGAGTGCAGAAACATAATGCTATGATTTGGATACATTATGATTTATCTGTTTGTCTAGCTTAATGGCTAGTTAGATTTACTTTACATTTAAACTCCCGTGGATTCTTCATGTTAGGCATTTCTTGTGTGTTGTGTGTTATGAAGTATAAGGAGAATTTCTATAGGACACATGCTTGCTGGCCTATGTGGACTGTGAGTACATTTAATAAGAGTGAACATCTAGTTGCTTTTTGATGTAGTTTACCAATTCCTATGTTGACCAATGCCTGCAATGTCTAAGCATAGAAGGGGCTCTGTATCCTTCCTAACACTTCATATGCACTAATCTCATATATGTGAAAAAGTAATTTTTTGTGGTTTTAATGCACATTATTACACTTGAAAGGCAGTTTGCACATATGTGAATGTGTGGGTGTAGGTAACTATGCAACTGTGTGCACATGAGAATATGTGTGAATGTGCACAGGTAAATACCAAGGATTTGCCTGTCTTCATTTCTCCAGTGTGTCACTGCACTTCGCTTTTTATGTAGGTGCTGGGAACTGAACTTATGTCTTCATGCTTGCGTGACTGAGCTGTCTCCCCAGCTCCCTAAATTTGAATGTTTTTCAGGATTCAATATTTCCTTCAGATGCTTCCTACTTATTAAGAACAAACATCTACCAGACGTTAGTGTGATTGATGAGGAACATGCCTTAATTACTTCCTTCATGCTGGCAGAGTTGGCAAATGAGCCTGCAGTACAAGCACAGAAAAGGCCCCGCTGGATCTAGATGGGCAAGTTTGTGCCTCCACATCAATCAAACTGCCATTCATTTTCTTGGTTCTTGGAGGCTGAGTGCTCTAGGCTTATGCATATTCTATTTCATGTGGTTTCAACGGTTCTTGTCTCCTTCAGAACTCATGTTGAAATGTCATCTCCAATGCACCAGGGGTGGAAAGAGGGGCCATCTGGGAGATGTTGTGACAGCTCTGGCCTTAAGAATAGAGTGATGGTACTCTACCAAGGGCTTCTGGGAGTTGGTTGGCTCTTACCTTCTTCTGCCATATGAGGAAAAGCTTTCATCCTCTCTTCATGTTACAGGGGTCAAGGCACCCTCTTGGAAGCAGAGATTGGACCCTTATCAGGTGCCAAACTTGTCAGAATCGTGATCTTGTAACTTCTCAATGTCTAGGGCTATGAGAAATAAGTACCCATGATTTATGTTACAGATTCTATTATACCAGCAAAAATACACTGTCAATATTTCTGCTAATAATTAATAGAAGAAATCTGGGAAAAGTTATTTAATTTTTAAATACAAGTTCCTTCAATAATAGGATGAATACAATAATATCTTCTTATGTTAGGCATTAGCCGTTGATTCTAAGCCTTTCTTATTTTATAAGGGTGGAGAGGCTGAAAAGTCCATTTTCCAGACCCCTGGTGAATGGGTTCTTATTAGGTTTGGAGAGTGAGACCCTCATGCAGTCCAGGAAAGTGGAAAAGCTGAAACATTCATTGTTGTCTGGTTGTGAGGCAAATGAGTAGCCATGTAGACACACAATGAACACGAGTGACCACCAGATGAGTTTCTAGAAGCTCTTATTCATGAACACAAATGGGTCCATCAGTGGGGGCTTCCTATGAGTCGAATACTTCCAGGGTCATTAAAGTCATCAACTGTTGTCAATATCCATCACTTCCCTTCTCTTGTGATAATCTCTGGGTCGGAGATGGGTGGTGCACACCTGTAATCTTAGCACTTGGAGACTAAGATAAAATAGCCAAGAGTTCAAGGTCACCCTGAGCTATGTGATGAGACAATTAAAAAAAAAAAAAAAAACACAACACTGGGGATAGAAATATGGCTCAGTGGTTAGAAGCAAGTACTGTTCTTCCAGTAGGCCCAAGTTAGTTCTGTGTTGGGCACCTCAAAGTTGCTTGTAACTCCAGCTTCAGGGAATTAAACATTCTATTCTAGCCTCTGAGAAAACTCATGTGTACATACACACACTCACATATAAGAAAACCCATAGCATCAAAAATAAAATAAAATTCGCAAATCATAATCTATTTGTCCAGTGCTTTGCTAGGCATTGTTTTATAGTCTTTTGCTAGAACGGTGAATGTGAGCAGAGCCATGAGGCTCAGTCTTAGGAAGACTGTGGGGTCTTAGACAATGAAGGGTGATTGAAGCAAGTAGGGAGGAGTGGTTGAGAGCTCTGAACATGTGATGTGGCTATTTTCCTAAGAGAACAACTACAGAATGCTGTGGAATTAAGTAGGTTGAACTCAAAAGGTACTGCCCCAAATGGAACATCTCTACCACCCCGCCGTACATCAAGGGACACTAACACGAGAGAGAAGTAGCATGTGAGCCAGAGAGTGGGGATATGTGTATTCAAAGTGACCTTCTGGGAATGACATGGCTTTTGAGCTCATGAGCTCACTGTGGTCATCTGCTCAAAATCTGCAGAAAAGTGGCTCCATCAACATTTTATTATGCATGAGGCCCCATGGAGCCCCACTTTGCCTTGAGGGTCCCTTGTGAGTTAACAGTTGCTGGGCAACAACATGCCACTTTCTTCAGCGGTGTAGCCACCGATATGTTTCCTATGCTCTAATAAAATCTTCTCCCCTGTGCTCCTGTAAGCAGCAATAAGCTCTGTGGGGGCACACAGGGAAAAGGAAAGCCAAGAAAGTAGCCTGCCCTGTGCATCAACAGAGGAAATGAGACTCTGGGACTCAGAGATACAAGACACACAATGCTGTCTATTCACACCCATGCTCACCTCTCATTCTCTGTCTTCCATGGAAGAAGGGAGGCAGGTTATCCCAAGTGCCCCTTCCTCTTCTACCACTGCAGTCACCCACATCGAAGTAAAGACAAATAGAAACTGTTTGTGTCCACTGGACTCTGCATGTATGTGAGTGTGTTACGGACATAAAATGTTATGGTTATGCATGCTTGTGTGTCTTACATGTGTTATATATGGTACCCTAGTAGAACAATCTCTACTGCAAGTGAGGATGTCTCTCCTTCCCCCCTTCCCTTCTCTCTTCCTTCTTTCCTTCCTCCTCTCATTGCTCTCTCTCTCCTTTTATGTGTGTGGTATGTGCACTTGTGTATATGTAAGTATGCATGCCTATAAACATGCATGGGGTGCAGAGGAGGATATTGGATCATTGGATGCTCCCCCCATTGAAACAGGGTCTCTCACTGAACCCAGTCCTAGACTTTAATTCTCCTGTCTCTGTGGGAAGTAGGAGGAGGAGGGGAAAGAAAGGAGGAAGAGGGAAATAAGAAAGGAAGGGAGAGACAAGGACCCACTCATTTGTAGGAGAGATTGTTCTACTGAGGAACCATACATAGAACATATAAAATCTGCAAGATATGCATTCTGTCACCCCAAGGAAGCCATATCTGGCTTTTTACATGGGTACTGGGACCAAACCTCAGATCTTCATTCTTGTGCAACAAGTACACTTAGCCCCTGAACCACCTACCCAGCACCATCTCTCTTTGATAGTAAGTGCTCTTACTGGCCAGATGTGGTGCTTTACTTGGTGATCTGGGTCCAGTTTCTTTTCTTTCAGTGCAAGTTGATGCCGTTCCATTGAACAATACTTCTATGCTTCTCCTCTGCAGCTGGGTGTGCACAGCTCAGAGCTCTGAGAAAACCTGGTTTCTAGGAAAACTTGTTAGATTAATTTTGTCTTTAGAGCGGTCCCATTTCCTGGTACCATTTTCCCACCTTTTCATACTATCATTTAAGGTAGGACAAAGGAGTTAACTTTTTCTCACTTTTATATCAAGGACAATATTTGGCAGTTGTATTTGGCTCCACCTTGAAAATCCCTGTTTCGTTTGTCTCATTTGTAAAATGGAAATGATATTGTCTGATCCAGAAAATCACTGTCAAGATGTAATCATGGGTCTGAAAAGACTTCTAGACCTCAAAGTCAGGATACTTTAGAAAAAGACAGACAGGTCTGGGGATTCCAAGAGCCCAGTGGGGTGTGTTGAGTATGGCATTAAAGAAATTACTGCTTTGCTTTACCAGAGCTTAGGAATAAGGAGCCGATGTTGGGCTTCCTTCAGCATCCTATCTGTGGTAGACTGAAGGAGAATGGACTCCCATGGAATAATATATCTGACTGTTTGATCCATAGTTAATAAAGCAGTTTAGGAAGAAGTAGGGAGTGTGGTCTTGTTGGAAAAGTGTGTTTCTGGGGGGTGGGCTTTGTGATTTCAAAACCCTTGTTTTTCCATTCTCTCTCTCTCTCTCTTTCTCTCTCTCTCTCTCACACACACACACACACACACACTCTCTCTCTCTCCCCCCTCTCTTTTTCTGCCTCCTTTTCGAAAATATGAATAAAAGCCCCGAGTTCCTGCTCCAGCATCATGCCTGCCTCCTGCTCACTGTCCTCTCAACCATGATGGTCATGGACTCACCATATGAAACTGTAAATCCCTCAATAATCTATGTCTTCTGACAGTTGTCTTGGTATGGTGGTGCCTTATCACAGCGATATAAAATTAGCTAAGACAGAATTCACTACTAGGGAGTGACTATTTCTGTGCCGGGCCTGATCATTGCTGTGCTTTTGGTTGCTTGTTTTTTTTTTTTTTTTTTTTTTTTTTTTTTTTTTGTTTTTTTGTTTTGTTTTGTTTTGTTTTTGTTTTTTTGTTTTTGAAGGAACGTGGAAGACTTTTAACTAGGAAACAACTGAATGCAGTAAGTGGAGCTTCATGGTCCATTTTAGTAGGAGCCTAGAGAACAATAGTGCTGACAAAGTTGTGGATTGTAGAGGCCCAGCTCAGCAGGTCTCAGAAAGAGAGAGAGATTACTATTAATTAACTAGCTAAAGATCCTTCCCATAATATTTTATCAACGAATGTGGCTACTTTTTGACCTTCTCCTAAAATTATACCTCAGGCAAAACTGAAAAATTTGAATTAATTTTGTTGGCAGAGGAGATTTAAAGATGACCCAATATTCACGTCATCGCTGGGTTATTGGTAATCACTCGTTTGCAGCTTCGCAATGAAAAGGAGTAAACGTGGACTAAAAGAAATACAGAATATACAGTCTGAGCAGCAGAAGACGAGCATCAGAAACTTTAATGTTGCAGCCAAGGCTTATGCTGAAAGAAGTGAGAAGAGACCTGATGGGAGCTGGAACAAAGAGCTTCCAAAGGAAATTGCAAATACAGTGCTAGGAGAAGGCCAGGTTCCATCCCATGCAGCTGGCCGAATTCAACGGCCTGGACCATGTGATTCTGATGTTAGAGTCCTGAAGGATGCAGGACTGAGGGGGTTGTCTGCAGTTAAGGGACGCAGCTGAGGTCAGGCATGTGGCAAGAGAATTCCTACACGAAGGCCCAGAGAGACCACTGTATGAAGTTTGGAAAGTAAAGTCTAGGATGTTGGGATTCCAGAAGTGTTGGATACCTGCCAAGGAGAGTTGCAAACAGGGCATGGAAACAGCCCAAAGGAGAGTAATAGATTGCAGTCAACAGCATTGGAAAGCAGGGCTAAGATCATTGACATTAGACATGGGATTATAGAATTTGAAGTTTGCACTGTTACTTTTTAGTCTTGCTCTGGCCTAATATTTCCTTCTATGTCCCTAATTTTTTCCCTTTTGGAATGACAAGGGAAACAGAAACTGAAATGCTGGCTTGAATGAGGGTTGTTTCAATCATCACATATATTTGAATGCTTGTTCCACAGTTGGTGGAAGTCTTTGGGAAGGTTTAGGAGGTGTGGCCTTGTTAGAGGAGTCATGACATTAGAGGCAGGTTTGAAGATTTCAAAAGCCCATGCCGTTCCATTAGATTCCCCGACCTGCTACTTATGCATATGCTACAACAAGTCCCAAGAATGGAGTCATGTGATGAGCATATTGAGTGCTTATACGACAAACAAGAGTCTTGTGACGTCAGTTTCCTCAAAACACAAAATTGTGCTTGAAATGTGGTTTCATGCTTCTCCCAGGTGTGGTGGATCGGAGTGAGTTTACTTCAAATTACTTCAAATTGCTTGCTGCTCTTACTCAATTAAATGTTTACATGGATCTATGGCAAAACTATTTATTTATTTATTTATTTATTTATTTAGCCACACAAGGTTTGCTTGTCCTCGTGATTATACACAACTTGAACTTAATGAGAACTTTACTCATGGGATCTACCTTAACCCTCAGAGTATAAATTGTCTGATGCTCTCAATAAAGTTGGCTACTTCATCAGACTTTAGTCTGCCTCATGGTATGTTTCATTCTCCCAGGTCCCACTGCTTCTGCAGTGGTAAACATGTGTGGAGAAGGGGCAGTGTGGAGAAGGATGTAAACTCTGAGCCTCTGCTCAGGCACCTTGCCTGCTTGCCTGCTTCCCACCAAGATGATGAACACACACCCTCTGAAACCGTGAGCCCCCAATAAATCTTTTCTAAGTTGCCTTGGCCGTGGTGTCTTATCACAGCACTTAAAAAGCAACTAAAGCACTAACCCTGTCTCTCCACAAGCCTCTGGGCAGCTGCATAAATTAACCCCGAGGGCACTTGTGTGGAAAGAATGCACACCTCACTGGCAGTGTAGATCCATGAAAGACAGCCAAAACCTTTGTTCTGAAAAGTGGGACTGAAAAGTGGGGGGACATAGAGAGAGATGCGCAAGCGGAGAATACTTTATCCTAGGGCCTAGGAGTATTTATGAAGTAAAATTGTCACGATATTTGCATATAAATAATGAGATATTTAGAGGTTGAGACTCCATTAGCAGGCACCTTGCAAACATTGTCAGGCAATAGTTCTTATATCTCCCATTTTGACTCTTGATACGTTACATGAGGTCAGGTGGAGAACTTAGAGTGACCTTACATTGATGCTTGAAACTTACTTTTGGAGGACTGTTCCATGCTAGGGGTGATTAGACTGCCATCATACGCTCTCTTACATTCCTGCACGGAAACTTCCCTTTCTCTGTGTGCTCCACTCCTATGCATTTGTAATTTAAAATATGATTAAGAGGGGAGTTGGGAGATGGCTCAGTTGGGAGGGGGCTTGTCTTCTAAGCAAAGGGACCTGAGTCTGATATAAGAACTCATGTAAAAGTTTCAAACGTGGTGATAGGTGCTTGTAGTTTCAGGAAGAGCCAGGAGGACCCTTGGGTATCACTGGGCAGACAGTATAATTTAATGAGTGAGTTCCAGGCCAGTGAGAGACTGTCTCAAAAGAAAAAAAAAAAAAGGAATAGATGGTATTCCTAAGAATAATGCCAAGATTGTACCCTGGCTTCACATATTCATGAGCACTCATGACTTACACATCTGTACAAATGTTAAAAGCCGAAATGTACAGGGCTGTTGAGATGGCAGAGGTGATAAATGCATTTGAGGTCTAAGCCTAAAAACCTGACTTCAGTCCCTAGAATCAGGCAAGGTGGATGGAAAACCGACTCCACAAAGCTGTCCTGAGAACTTTATGTAAGTCCCTCTTCATATAAAACAAACATACTGCAGCAGCAGCTGCTGCTAATGATGATGGTGATGTTGATGATGATGATGGTGATAATGATGGTGATGATGATGATGATGATGATGATGATGATGACGATGGTGATGATGATGGTGATGATGATGGTGATGATGATGGTGATGGTAATGTTGATGATGATGATGATGATGATGATGTTGATGTTGATGACGATGGTGATGATGATGATGAGGTTAATGATGATGATGGAAAAAGCAATGTGACTTATGGAGACAAGAATATGGAATGAACTCGTGAATCCAGGTCTGTTCTCCAGCCAACCAGCTTCTTCAGTCTGGTTCCATTGAGAGAATACAACATAGGGTTGCCACCATTTGCATCCAACCTGATTTTTTCGACTTTTGTTATGGAGTCGCATAGTGTGGAGTGTTCTCTTACTGGCTGTGGTTCCGCAGGGAGATTCCATCCATACACCCGAGCATACTTTGACATAAACCTATTCTCCAGGTCTAGGTGTGGATTCAGGCATACCTTCACTGTGTCCCTGAAGATGTCCTCTGAACCTCGGCATTAAGTCTCATTGACACTCCTGGATTTTATTATGGATACGTTCTGCATCCAGCGTGTCCTTGGCCTGGCTAGCTGGCCCACAAATCCTCCCAGAGCTCTCTCGTCTCTCCTCTTACACTACTGTCGTTTTCCGGTGACTTTTCACCTGTCTCGTTCCCCACAAGCTGTCCTGAGACCTGCCTTAGAAGCTACTATGGTGTGACCTTCATACCTTCATTATAATTCCAACGTGTGCTTAATCCATAGCGTCGCTGTGACCCATCTGCTTACCCATATCAAAACTGACAAAGCGCCCCTGCGCTCCCCCATGTCTCCAAGATTTCCATCGTTAAGTTAGGGCCCCATGGCTGAATTCTGGCCCCTGGGCTCCTGGCAGAAGTTCTGGGTAGATCTGTCTCTTGAAACTATCCCACACATTCTTCCAGGGAAGCCCTTGGGTCTCAGATTAGGTAAAGATTAGAGGAAGGATGTTTTACATTGGCCTCTCTGTGTGGATAATAAACGTGCTTCATTATACCACAGAAATGCTGGGTCCGTTGAAGCAGCTGATATTAACCACTCTGATTAGGGTGGTATTTTCATCTCATTCTTTGAGTTCTTTGTGAATAAAAAAAATTCCGACTATAAAAATTTTCATATTAAGATTTTATTTATTGTTGTTTTATGTACGTGGGTGTTTTATCAATATGTATGTCCGTGTCCTGTGTGCCTGTGGTGCATGTGTAAGCTAGAAGAGGGCACTAGATCCCCCGGAGCTGTAAGTAGAGATGGCTGTGAATCACTGAGTAGGTGCTGGAATCCTGGCTCCGCTGGAGGATCAGCTTGTGACCTACACCACTGAACCCTTTCTCCAGGCCCTATATGAGCATTCTTAATATGTGGTAGAATTCCAGTAGCTCTGCTGGAAAGATGGAATAGTGGTAAAGAACATGTACTATACTCCCAGAGAACCTAAGTTCACTCCCCAGAACACATATCTCACAAATGCTTATAACTCCGGCTCCAGGGACTCTGACCCCGACCTCCACACTTACTTGCATACGCATGTATTCACACAGGGGCATGCACATGTATGCACAGATATCCGCACATAACTGAAAATAATAAAATAATGTTTTGAAAAGTGGCAGAACCTAAGGCGAGTTGGGAGTGTCTCATGTAAGACTGGTTCTTGTGCAGACGGAATTCAGGGCCCAGCCACACATTCCTACCGTGCTAATGGCCTAAGGGAATCTTCACATGCTGTTGTGACATCTCCACTGGGTCCCACAGTCTGGGGGGGGGCAGAGAGAGACAGAGAGAGACAAGAGAGAGACAGACATACAGAGAGAGACAGAGACACACAGAGAGACAGACATACAGAGAGAGACAGAGACACACAGAGAGACAGAGAGACAGAGAGAGACAGAGAGTGGGAGAAGCTTATCTTGCTTTCCCCTCACTTCTTGCAGGCTTTCTGCTGGGGAGTAGCAGAAAGTAGGATGGGTAGAAAGTAGGATGTATTTATGGTTAGTATAACATTGCTCCTGCTTCCTATTTCTCCGTGATTGGCATCCTGGGAGGAGGGAGCAGGAAGTAGGTCCATTTTCTGTTTTGGAGACGTGGATTGACTGCCAGTCTGAGGGCAAGCTTAGTGCACACTCCCAGTGACTAATTATTTCATCCCCCATACAGAACTCAGGGATGGAGCGGGAAAGGCACATTGAGGGGAGGCCGAGGTACTGGTCACTGGTTTTCACTGACTCCAAGTGTCATAATGGACTCAGACTGCATTTTGTGCATGATTTTTTGAGAACCTGAAATACTTCATTTCTTAGGGCAATGACCGAATAATAGAGTGTGGGTGGATACAGTCAAGGCACATTCGTGTCAAGATCTCTGTAAATATGGTTCATGTTATCATCCAGAACTATCCTAATGAGCTTCGGGCCCAGTTATCTGATGAGTACAAGTTCCCAGAGGCTTATGAAACACATCAAAGTCCCATAGTTTGCACGATATATATCTATCGCCCCTCTCCCGTTGCTTTTTATATATGCTGATCTTTTTCCTCAGTTTCCCCAGTGAGCCTCACTTAACTGAAGGGATAGTCCTGGCTCCTCAGGGCCTGGAGAGAGAGGCTGGCAAAGTCCCCTTTCCTCTCTGAAACGCTCTTGCTGTTTGTGTCTAGGAAGGAAGAAGGGGCTGGCTGTGGAGGAGGGGCCACTTCATCATCGTTGCTTTCTCTTCTCTCAATACACCGCTCCTAAAGATGGAAACCGAAGACTGTGTTCATGTTTTTCTCCTGGAAAGACTAAGGCAGAGTTATCTGAGGTTAACCAACCTCCACCCCAGTCATAAGCAGATGGATTATGCAAGAGAGAGTAGATTGTTCTCACTATCACAGAAAGACTTTAATTCCGATTCTTGGAAAGACAACCCTTGACTCTAGAATTAGGAAACATGGTTAAGGATTCCTAACAGGCTGAGACACTGACCTGAAAAGCCCTGTTGGATCACGTAGCCTGAAGAAGACCGGGTAGGAAAAGGGTATGGTGAGAGCTACCCACCGGAGCAGGCTCATTCTACCTTCACCCAGCAAGGACAGCTTTCTCTCTGCCATATGGACATCCCTAGGACCAAAATTCCTACTTGATGTTGCAATGACATCAGTGTAGCTTTGGGAGTTTGGAAGATTTGATTTCAACTTCAATCCATTAGGAGTTATGTCTTAGATAGGGCAAGTGACTCAGCATCTCTAGGTCTGGGAGGCATCCTAAGTGTGCAGACACACGTCTTAGGGACATTCCTGCTGAAGGTGGTGCTAAGATGGAGCTGATTCTACTGCTGCTGGTTTTTATCCATCCCCCTTCTCCTCCTGTTCCCACTCTCCCTGTTCCCCCTCCTCCTGTCCTTCCTCCTCCCCTTCCTTCCCCCTTCCTCCTCCTCTTCTTCTTTCTCCTCCTCATCTTCCTACGCCTTTCGTTTTTATTCCCAAGAGAAAAGCTTTCTTCTACTCCTGAGATAAGTTCTCATGACTTTGCTCTTCAGAATCTATGGCTACTTCCATTAGAAGAAAGAAAGAAAAAAAGGAGGAAAAAGAAAGAAAATGAAACAACTGTAGTTCTAGAGAAAAAGATAATTCTAGGCATGAGTTGATGTTCACTTTTCATCCAAATATGACCTCCCCCATGTAGCTGAGACTTATGCTGTGTTCCTCCTTCCTTTGGATGAGAGAAAATGATGAGTATTTTCCATCTTGTCCTGACATTCACCCATGTATTGCTTGTTAACAAATGTTTGGATCTATTGAGGTTGACAGTGGTGGTTGCAGGAACTCCCTATGCCACTAGTAACTGGTGTGGTCTTTCCTGGGCTCTGCTTCCTGGACTTGGCAGTTTCTAGTCCATTTTCTATTATCTCAAAGAAAACACTTGTTCACAAGCTATATGGAAATTCATTTTGCTTGACTCCCTGCTTTGTAAAGTACTTGACCTCCAAAGATGGCCCCTACCTATTTGTATTTTCTATCTGGTAGGGTTCATTTTCCCCTTCTAGTTTTGATAAGGGACTATAATGGGAACAGTCTCTGAACCATTGACTATTGAGAAATTCTACAGTCACTGTCTTTAGTTGCAGACCCCAGCAGAGTCCCCCAAGTGTCAAGAGATAACTTTCAACCTACAGTCACACAGGTGGCCCTGTTAATCTCAGTGGGTCAAAAAATAAAATGATTAGACAGGAGCAAAAAATAAAATTATTAGAAAGAGATTTGGAGGGAGTGGGGAAGTTGAATTAGGATGATAAGCGGGCAGGGGTGAGATTGTGCAGTATGCATGGCATATATATATATATATGTATATGCTACATAATTAAAATAATTTAAATAAAATGATCTAATGATATCTTGTCTTTCAGTGATAAAATGTGAGAAAACCATGGGATTTGACTTTTGTGATACTTGTATCATGTACATTAGATGAGAAAGGGCTTCTCCCCTGTAGTTAATGCTACTTAAAGAGTCAGTTCACTCTGCACTTAAGTGTTCATTACTTAACTAGTAAGTTGATTAACAGTTAATCAAATGGGGGACTCATTCCAGCTGATGTGACTTAATCACAGTAACAATTTGCAACTGGATTTAGATTTTAGAGGAAACCACAGAACTGAAGTGCAAGAGAGCTTGTCTCTTGATCACTTTAAGGTAGAAGGGATGTGGGATAAGAAAGGTAGGTGCCCTCTGTCCCCGCTGGCAGGACAGAAGAGCTCACCAGGGGCTATGTCTAGATTCTAGTGCCTCAAGAAAGCAATTTTGGCCAATAATCAAGTGAACTTGGAAGGGAATTCTTTAGAGCATCTGGAAAGACATTGTGCTGGTGGGTTTTATGTTAACTTGACACAAGCTAGAGTTATCTTGATGGAGGGAGCTTCAACTGAGAAAATGACTCCATGAGATCAGGGTGTATGCAAGCCTGTGGGGCTTTTTCTTAATTAGTGATTGATAAGGGAGGGCTCAGCCCATTGTGGGTGGGACCACCCCTAGGCTGGTGGTTCTGGCTCCTATAAGAAAGCAGCTGAGCAGCCCTGTGGGGCAAGTCAGTAAGCAGCACCCCACTGTGGCCTCTGCATCAGCTCCTGCCTCTAGCCTCCTGCTTCCTGTTTCCTGCCCTAATTGAGTTCCTGTCCTGACTTTCTTCAGTGATCAACAGTGGTGTGGAAGTGTATAGAAAATACACACTTTCCTCTATAGTAGTAACCCTAACAAGGACAGAAATTGCTAACAGAATAGTGGGGTATTGCTTTAACAGACCTGACCCATGTTTGGACTTTGGAATTTTGAGCTAGAAAAGCCATTGAGTGTTAAAAACTCCATGAGATGTTTTCTGGGAGTCTGGAATATAAGAATCTTGAGAACATTGCAGAGTGGAGGTCTGGCTTGTGAAGTTTTAGAAGGAAGTTTAAGGTCTAGGGTCATTTCCTATTTTGAATTAAGGTTCCATCATTCCAGTCAGCTGGGACTGAAGGGCCAGCCATGATTAGCAAGAGACAGGCACCACTGAAGCGAAACCTTTGCATTGCTCGACAATTAATGCTGGTCAGCTGGACCTACGAAATTAGTGGTGCTTGAGAAGAGACCAGCATTACTGAGGTGAGTTCTTCTAGGAAGTGTTCTCTCAGACTCAGTCCACAAAAGCTGTGTTCTGGAGGTAGCCAAGGTGGTATTGTAAGGCAAACTTGGTAGTGTCAGAGGTACCCAGGCAGTACTGATTTTGAAGGTATGAAGGGGGTCATGGGGAGCAAGCAGCTGAGGCTTGTCTCTGTGAGAGACTAGGAGAGGCTTTTAGCGAATGCGCACACTCAGTAGCAGTTGAAGGCCCAGGGTTAAAAGGTTTAATTGTGAAGAGACCCCAGGAGAGACTAGTGGTCAAAGTGCAGCCCAGCTGCAGCAGAGATGTCAGTATTTGAAGATGCCACCTCCATACGATGACCATCAAGGACAGCAGCTGCAGCGGAGTGGAGCCAGGTTGAGCTTAGAGGATAGCAGTATGTGCTGCAGCGGTGGGAGCTGCAGAAGCAACCCTCTTAGAGGAGCGCCGAAGATCGTGAGTGAGCTGCGGACACGGGCACTGAGTTATTTACGTGATTGGAGTTTGGTTTTTCTCGGGTTCTTCCTTCTTGATGTAAGAAAGTATTTAAGTTATTTTTGATTTTCCAGAAGCCTGCATTTGCAAGACTTTACACTTAAAAATAAAAGGAAAGCTAGAGATTTCGGAGAAGTTTTACGGAGAATTTCGGTTTTTAAAAGAGACGGGATATTTTTTTAAAAGACAACTATTAGGGTGTTTGAATTTGTGAGGCTGTGGGGCTTTTTAAGTTTGTAAAATTTTGTAACGCCATTATTAATGGATAATCTTGGGGATGAATACGTAATGAAAGGCTATGACTTAATAATGATTGGTTTGTATGTCAAGTTGACAAGGGGTCAGCTATCCTGGCTAGTTTTATATCGACTTTGGTACAAGCTAGGGTCCTCAGAGAGGAGGGAGTTTCAGTTGAGAAACTGACTCCATGAGAAGACAAGCAAGCCTGTGGGCATTCTCTCAGTGAAGGAAGTGGGAGGGCTCAGCCCTTTGTGGGTGGGACCACCTTTGGGCGGGTAGTTCCGTCCTTTATAGGAAGCAGGCTGAGCAAACCACCTGGGACTAGGTAGTGAGCAGCACCTCTCCAGGGCCTCTGCATTAGCTCCTGCCTCCAGGTTCCGGCCCTGTGTGAATTCCTCACAGTTCCTCACATTGTGGTGACCCTCAAACATAAAATTATTTTCCTTCCTACCTCATATCTGTGATTTTTTTACTGTTGTCAATCGTAATATAAATATCTGATATGAAGATGGTCTTAGACAACCCCATGAAAGGGTCATTTGGCCCCCAAGGAGCCACAACCCAGAAGTTGAGAAACACTGGCCTAGAGGAACATGTTCCTCATTCCTAAAGCCAAGGGTGTGTGTGGGAGGGATTGGGGACATTAGCTAGACTACAGATCTTTCTCTGGTCTTTAGAACAGTGTGGGTTTTTTGTAGGAGTCCTGAGGATAGGCAAGTTATACAGGAAATATACACATCACACAGACATACATAGATTCACACAGACACACAGACACACACACACACAGACACACACACACCCTTGTGTGTGTGTGTGTGTGTGTGTGTGAGAGAGAGAGAGAGAGAGAGAGAGAGAGAGAGAGAGAGAGAGAGAGAGAGAGAGAGAAGAAAAGGGGAAGGGAGAATACGTATACATGGAAAAGGGGAAGTGGAAGTCTTTACTTTTTCCAGCAATATCTTTAGTAACTTGGAGTGTCTTTTCATAGACAATGTGGTGGTTTGACTACAAATACCCCCTCTCACCCCAAGCTTATATAGTTCAATGGTTAGTCATCAAGGATTGGGTTTGGCCTAGAAAGCTTTGAACACCCCAGAAACAACTCACAGACTATATGAAGTTCAAGAAAAAACAAAGGCCAAAATAAAATAAAATAAAATAAAATGAGAAACCATTATGCTTAATCTTTACACACACAAGAAAACTTTGACTAATTCCAGGTTACATCTTGTTTTACATGTACTTTATGCTCATTGTAACTAGTAAGATTTTAATGCACACTATCAAACCTTTAAAAAAATCAAGTACTGACAAAAATGTATTCGTATACTTGTATGCAAAAATGCTTAGAATCTGTACATCTATCTTTGTTTTTTAAAATAAAGTTTTTCAATTAGAAAAAGGATTGGGTTTGGAACGATTAGAAAGATTAGGGGGTGTGGCTTTGTTGGAGGAACTGTGTCACTGGGGGTGGGCTTTGAAATTTCAGAAGCTCAGTGTCTCTCTCTTTGTGTATATGGATCATGATATAGCTCTCAGCTCCCTCTCCAGCACTTCCTTGCTGCCAACATGCGTCCTGGCATTATGATAATGGACTAAACCTCTGAATCTGTAAGCCAACACCCAGTTAATTGTTTTATAAGAGCTTCCTTGGACATGGTGTTTCTTTACAGCAATAGAACAGTGCCTGAAACAGGTTCCTAGCCTTATTTCTGTTTTTCCTACATCCTCTGTTCTGGGGAGAGTAGCCCCAATATGGCCAGGATGGATGCGTGCTGGCTATGAGGAAGGCCGTGTTAATTTGTCCTCAATTTCCTGGATGGTGCCAGATAGTGATTCTGCATAGTTCAGAGGACCTGATCTGCTGGGAACATGTTACTCTCTGGAGCAGTGGTACTCAAACTCTAGCTGCATCATAAACACCGGAAGGGTTACCAGAATAAAACCCGAGGGGTTTGGGAGCTGACATGATAGCTCAGTCAGTGAAATGCTTTTAAGGAAAGGAGGAGGGCCTGAGTCTGACCTGAAATGCTCACAATTCCAGGCATGTCTTACTCTTGTAATCTCAGGCCTGGGACATGGAGACAGCTGGATCCTCTAGGCCTGCTGGCCAGCAGCCTAGCTGTATTTGCTACTTTTCTGGTGTGAGTATAAAACACCATTGACCAAAAACAATTTAGGGAAAGCAAGTCTATTAATGTACAGTTCCAGAACTATAGTCTCCTTGAGGCAGGGATGACACAGCAGAAAGTCAGCTGATCATGTTTCATTCATATCTACGAAGCAAGGGGCAGGTCAGTAAGAGGGGTAGCTGCAAACCCTTAAAGCCTTCCCCTGAAGTAAAGTGCTTCCTGTCACACCATACCCTCCAGGTTCCATGACCTTCCCAGTGAGTGTCACCAACTGAGGACCAAGGGTCCACACTCGTGGATCTGGGTTGGTTGATACCTAATAGTTTTCTAGCTGCAGCATGCACACCTCTTGTATTTTGATACTTTAATGAAAACTATGGATCTAGACATCTTGTTTATAGGAAGAAAAAAGACCCTGTAAGACATTATCTACTGTTCATGGAGACTGTGCACATTAACTAAGATGCTGAGCACGTAGTAGAGAAGAAAAACAGGTCTCTGCCCCTCCTTGTGTTCCTGGCCCCACCCTTACTATGAGCTTGTTGGTAGGAAGAATCTAAGAACTTAAAGATCTCACTGGAAGACGACAGGGAAAAGTAATTTTGGGGCTAGAGAGGTAGCTCTGTTGCTAATGTACTTGCTGTGCAAACATGAGGATCTGAATTTACTTCCTGAAAGACCTGCCCACAATGCTCTGTGCGTTGTTATCTCAACACTAGGGAGGTGGGATATTAGCATCCCTGAATCTTGATAGCCATCTAGTCTAGCTTACTCAGTGAGCCCCAGATGCCAGGGAAGGACTTTATCTTAGAAAAAAAGTGGGACACTTCTGACAAATGACATCAGAGGCTGACTTCTGGCTTACACACACACACACACACACACACACACACACACGCGCACACACACACACACACACACACACACATGTGAACATGGATAGGAACATATACACACATGAGAATGTGGACACATACACATGTGAATGTGGATCCACACAGACACATGCACCAGCACATGTGAACATGGACACATACAGGTATGCACACACACAAACACACATAAACACATATAAACATGGACATACACACATACCCCTACAAGCAAAGATAGATTTTTTTAAAAGAAGCAATGCTGGCAGAGTTGGATAGCCAGCAATTCCTTTGTAAAGGCCTTGGGTTCTGGTTATGAACTCAGTGGATTCCCATGGTCCACAGCCCGTGAACCAACCAAGCAACCTGATTCTGAGAAGCATCTACTATGTTCTGAAAGTTCCTTTAGATTCCACACCCAGAACTCCTGAGTCCTGGAGAAACTCCCAAAGGGCTGTGGTTATTAGCCCCAGCCCTAAGGTTCTCTGAGCCCACTGGCTTCCCACACAGCAAGAGAAAAGTTGAGATTTCTCTGCTGAGGCCACTGCAGCCAGGACACTGCTTCAAGGCAGCAAACCATCTGCAAAATGTCTAGAAAGGCAAGTGCATGCGATATTCTTTCTGGTTTCTAATTTATTGGCAGAGAAATGTTAAGTAGACTTTTTAAAAAGAGTCACCATATTGCAGAAACAGATTGAAGGAAGATGGATTTGGGAAAATAGAATTTTCTGCAGGAGAGAATCCAGGTCTTGACAGGGAAGACACGTGGCCCGTGTCACAGCCCATGTGGCCTCCCTGAGTAAAAAGTTTCTCTACTGCAAAGAATCTTGACACCAGTGACATTTCTTGAGCAATTACTTTGAGCAAAATCTTGTGGTACATGCTTTTCTACAATTAATTCTTCCCTTCCTCTTTTACCAAATGTACGAATCCTTTATTATTATAATTCGAATGTGATAAGTGGGGGAAAGGTTATCTTTCTAAGGTTGTTGCAAGGCGGATGACTGATAGAGTTGGAAGGTGGAGCTGTGCTTTGTCAGAATCCAAGCCGCAGAAACACTTAAAGGGAGGCCAAGCTTTATTGTTCAGAGCAATCCAATAACTCTGTGTATGCCTTGAATTACATTTTCTTCAAAATATGAATTGAAAGGGTGGTTCAAGTATAAACTGGCTTTGGAGACAATGGATCTATAGAAGTAATTGAAGAAAGTCTAGTGGATAGAGTCCTTATTTTCAAAAAGAACTTGGGGAGTAGCTAACTTGTACAAAGCCTTATGTTAGGTTCTTAGCACCACAGACAGGAACAGCAACGGAAACAATAACAGCAAAGAACCAACAACAGCAAACCCAGGCAGAAACCAAAGATCCCCCAGTACCGGTGGCTTGCAAGTGTATAGAAATGGCCACCGCAGGGAACATGAATGTGGCCTTCTGCAATCTAAGAAAAGGGGCTCCAGGGGGCCCCAAACCTGCTGACAGTCTGACCTTACATCCCCAGATAGAGTACTGTAAGAAAATGGAGCTCTTTTGTGGCACTCTGTCAGCGTCTGACATTCTGTGGTGGCAGCGCCACCAACACATGCTGCCACCATTGTGGGTGGGCTCTGCTTTCTCACCCTTGACTTTGATCACATGACACATGCTGAGGTAGAACGGCCTATGTGAGCAGAGGACAGAAGAGATTCGGGTGTTTCGGGTGCTCGTTCTTGGGCTCATATTCACACTGTATGCAGGCCTGTGAGAGAGTCTCCAAAACGGTGACAGCTACTGGCAGAGCTTCGTGGCATGAAGCAGAGGGAGCAAGACAGATCCTGTCTAAGTCGGGCAACCCTCAGAAATGGGCGTTCACAACCAAGCCTTCTTCCCCGGATACCTGAGCCCTGGACCCACAGCAGTCAATGACCATTGATTTAATCTCCTGAGATTTAGGTGGTCCTGTGGCAGCAGCTCACATAATATCCACAATCAGAAGAGGGCATGTCACACTTTTTGCAAAATCCCATCTCTGATCACTCATTGGAATGGGGAGGAATTAGGGTATAAGAAGATGAAGAAAGGGTAGCTCTATTTATTTATTCTCCCAACGATTCTAATTGGGAGAGTCTGTAATCCCTTAAATATGAATAAAATGGGACTGCAATCTCATTCTGCTTTCTTCCAGAACAATATCTGCAGAAAAATGCTTCCTGGTGATAGGGAGAGGGAAAGAGGGAGGGGAAAAGAGAGAGGAAGAGAGGGGGGAGGAGGGAGATGGAAAGGGGAAAAAGGGTAAGAGAGGGAGAGAGAAGAGGGGGAGGGAGAGAGGAAGGTTAGACTCTGATTCACTTCTCCTCAATTCAGATGACCTGGTCTATGATACTGGCTAGAGCTCGCCCTGTTATCCAGCCCATCCCCCTCTTGGTCCAGTCTCCCTTGGTGTCAGGGATTTGCAGGGATCAGGATAGAGCAGGGAATTCTGGAGAAATACAAAGCTATAGGGAGGTTCCCGGTATTTAGATGTGAGCATTTAGCACAGGCCTGCAGGATGGGATGGATGTCTTCTTTTCTGGCTCAGGTGGTTGTGAAGTCTGAGATCTTACATATACAGATTGAGGTGCAAGGGGTGGGGCCCTAGTCTCCCATATCCGGAGGAGCCTACCAAGATGTTACTGGTGAAGGAATGTTCTCAGGTAGTGTGTAAGCTGTTGCTTGACATTGGAGTCCTGGGGAGTAGTTCATATTTCCAGCTTCAGAATTTCCTTGTCTTCTGACTCAGTCTGAGTGTTTACTATTTTACCTGGAAAACAAGGGCAGCGACAAGTATGTCCCTTACAATGAAAAACAAATTTCTGTAGTTCTGGGATTCATGTTAAACTTGAGACATTAGCTCAGAAACATGTCACTGATGAACAGTTATAAGTATCATCTCAGGACATTTAATTTATATGCCTTGGCATTCTCCTTGTGCTTATACACCAAGGCTCCCAAGTAGCCTCTTTTTCCTGGAGACATGGGGCTCTGAATGCCAAAGCTAGGACCGGTCAAGATAAAATCTTTACAAAACCCATGAAGAAGAGACAGCCCCATCTGTTCAGGTCTTAAGATGCATATGTAGTCTGGAGTCCCAGGAGAGAAGACTGCCAAAACACATTCCCCCAAACAGAAATCGTCTAACAGGTGACATGCCACTGTACAACCCTGCTCTGTGTGGCTTCTGTTGATTGGTTAGATTAACCTGTTGCACAGGTGACAGGAAGCCCACTGCTAACTGACTGTCAGCACAAGTCATCTTGACTAGCTTCCAAGGAGTCATTCCCTTACATCAAGTTCTAATCTAACTTTCCCTTTTGGAACCAAAAAGAATAAATTCTACGCTCTTCCCTCATGAAGACTTTGGTATCTGAGAGCAAACCTTATGTTTTCTGCTTTTGTGGACTCACCCCCTCCCACCTCTCACCCCCAACCCCCAACATTCACTCATCCCTGGTAACCTGAACAGCGTCTCTGCGTGCTCTTAGTGAAGAGAAGTAGAAATTCAGTGAATTCTGAGCTCCACAATCCACCCATGTGTTCATATAGTAAACACAGTTCTTTTACTGAATGTGTTTTAGGTTTTGTGTGCCATTCATGGGGCTGATGACAGGGCAACCAGGAAGCGAAGTCAGCCCACAGGGAGCTTGCACTCCCTTGTGAAAATACAGATTCACCTCAGTGGGTGAATGCACAGTTCAGCTAATAATTACTGTGGAGAAAATGAAGTACAATGGAAACCAGGGAGACTGGGGGGATGCTGTGGGTCCACAGGGCTGTCTGTGAAAGCCAAGAAGACAGAAATAGGCCCTGAATCAGCTCCCCATTTTGTTTTGTGGTGTTGGGGTAGGTAGACTGACTTCCCTCCTGGTGGAGATATGGCTGCTGTTGAGCTGAGGTTGGACCTCTTATTGATACTCAGAATAAGCACCGGTTTAGCCCTCCAGCCAGTACGTGTTCTGTGCTTTACCAAGTTAGAATGGTTTCAAGTTGCTGTGGTAGAGTATCATTAGTTGACACTCTTCATCCTTGATATATTACCATAGGAACTTCAGAGGGATGCGGGCCCTCCTGAAACTAGGCCTTGGCTCCATGTCACTCAAAACCATCCCATAGGGTGTGGGCTCTGTGATGCCAACTTGGAAATTGTAGCACTTGTTGTAAAGACCCTAGGTGGCTGCTTAGGGCTTGTCAACAGAAATGGGGCATGGCACTGCCCCTGGTCTTAAGTAGGCAACCCCTTAACAGAGATGGCAGTTCAACCTGGGCCAAAGCTGGTATCAGCTTCATAGTGAGACTGTGGAAAATGCATTTACAAGAGCCACTCTAAGTTAATCAGCACTTAGCAGTTCATGTTTGTGTCCTGTGTCCAACCATTTACTCCTCAACTCCTGACAACCTTACCTGGCTGCTGATCCCTGTACTTTTTCATTTGGGATAGGATAGGATGGTTTGGTATGGTGTGGTATGGTATGCTACAGTGTTTTGTTTCCCTAGAGTACCTTGATTTGGCTAACAGATGCCAGCATCTGGAACATACAGAGGGTGAGACTACAAACACATATTTACATTTTGTAACACTCAGCTGCCACCCTGAGAATAACATGTCCAGGACCCCCTACTTATCACAGGGACAGAAGAGAACATTGTAAAGTAGGACTAACAACTCACATGAGCCACATCCCCTTCCCTGGTGATGTAAAGGATCATCCTTAGGTCTTTCCATGAGTACCAGAACCCAGATAATCACCTGATCTCATCACCCTCCTGGCCCAGGAGGCGAATAAAGACTCTTTTAGTGTGCCCCAAGGTTTTCTCAGTAGTTTTCTGGGCAGTCTTATTTTTGTTGAGAGATGGCAGGCACTGGCTTGAAAACAGAGTATTTGTTGAGAGAGATAAAAATGTTCTGAATTATTTTAGCTGCCCCCTTGATATAAAAAAAAACATAGAACCTGTAGAGTTGGTTATATAATTTTGAACTTTAGAAATGTTTAAAATCTTAGGATGAGTAAATAGATTATCCCGAGAATTTCAGTCCTGGCAGATGTGGGATGCAGGAAGAAGGAAGGGAGGCAAAGGAAGCTAAATGGCCAGAGTAGTGAAGAGTGGATCTGGCTTTCCTGAGTTCCCTTTGCCTGCTCCCTGGAATGAATGTCACTTAGAATGTGCTGGGAGATGAGCTTGTCTTGAGGGAAGGATCATCTCGGGAAGAGGAAGGTGGCCTTACAGCAGGGTGGTTAGACACAGCACAGATGGAGGATTCTCAGAGCGATGCTAGTTAAGATCCCTGAGAGAAACAATCAACTAGGGAGCACTTTTAAGTCTTGAAGATATCAGGAAAGTCTAGTCTGTGGGCTACAGAGGGTGGAAACATCATAGTAGGTCCCAGTAGAACACCAGAAGTAGGGATGTCCCCTTCTACTTGGGGACAGTTCTCTGTGGTAGCACCAAGCCCTGTCTCTCCATGTTCTTCAATGAGATTTGGAGAGTACCAAGACAAGTAGGAGTCACTTCACACCCACATCCCCCCACCTCTCTCTCTGTGTGTGTGTGTCTTCATAAATAAAATAAAAATAAAATACTTTATTCATTGAGGTTCTGCATGTCTTAGGTCTCTCAATTTCGGAACAAATCCATGAGTCACAGCTTAAATGAATGTTATTTTTCTCTCTCAGTATTCCAGTTGAGAAGGGACTATGATAAAAGGTAGAACAAAGACTGAACCAGGTCACACATGTTCACTGTTGGCTGTTAATAATAGCCTAAGCAAATTGAGTATTATTCACAAAGTCCTTCCCTACACCTGTATCTTAAAAGGCATGGCCTGTATTTTCTTCTAGTAGTTTCAGATTTTGCACTGAGATCTTCGATCCAGTTGGTGTTAATTTCCTTCTTTATATACAGACATCCAGTTTTCTCAGCACCATTTGTTGACGATGCTTTCATTTCTCCAGTGTTTTTGTCAAATACCAAATGGCGGTCATTACATCTATTTCTGTTTGGATCTTCTGTTTTGTTCCATTTGTCTACCTTTTTTTTTTTTTTTTTTTTGCTAGTACCACACTGTTTTTATTACTGTATCTCTGTAGTGTATTTTGAAATATGGAATGGTGATTCCTCTAGTATCTTTTTATTTCTCTTTTTACTCAGGATTTCTTTGGTTATTAGGTCCTGCATAAAGCCATGAAGGGCATACCCTTAAGAATGGTGGAAGGAAAGATTAGCAATGAACCTGTCTTCTGTAGTGCACTGCAGCAGACCCAATGCCATTTCCTTTTAGCATTTGAGCCATTAACTTGCAGGGAAATCTTACAGAGGCAAAGCCTGATGTGCATGGCTTATGATGGTGAGGAGAAAACCAGCAGTGCCCCCGTACCAGTGTTACTGGCAATAGAGTAGGTTAAGGGTGGTCAGGTCTGTGCTTTGAAATCACCTTCACGGAAGGGGGCGTGCTCAGTGAGATGTCAATCAACACGTATATGAGACTGGGGAGGGTACACTGCCCTAGGAAGGAATATGTTGTGAATTCACAATACCTATTGCAAAGACAGGTTGTGAACTGCTTGTAGAATTAGCTCCATCACTCTCTCCCCATTCACCTTTAACTCACTTCCCAACCATTAAAGGAATCGTCTCTATTTTAACTCATGAATTGAAAAATTTCTACCCAAACAGCAATGGGATTAAGATAACAGCAAAAAGAAAAATCCATTTTTGAAAGAAATAATCCTTCTTATACTTAATCTTATGTACATGCACTGGTACTAAATCGTTTTAAATATCAATCAACTGCCTAGGAGTTACCACAGTTGGCAGTTAAAATAAATAGATGTAGAACCAGGTAATCTTTCAGAGGCTTTGCCCGTGTGTACAGGCAACTGGAAGCCAACCAAGAGTCTAAAGACTAGAACGCTAATCTAAAAAATGACGCTTCTCAAATCAACTTCTCTCCTAGTAAATGAAGACAGCACATTTGGAATCCCTGCCTTCTCTTCCTGACCATTCCATAGTCTATCTCCAATTGGTGAAAACAAACAGGGAGATATCAGAGAACAGAGAATGGAGAATAGGAATCATGGGTAAATAATTGACGAGGTAGGAGCCTAGAAAGAGCCCTAGGTTAGCTGGGATTTCTTGAAAAAAAAAAAAAAGACTCAGAGACAAGATGGCAGCAGCATGGGAAGCCATTAGTGAGGAGGAAGAAAAGAGGCTCCACCCTAATGCAGGCCATGTGATTAATGACCCTGCAGTAGCTATGGATGGAGCTGCCCATGAGAAAGACCATGAGTACTACAGGAGCATGCTCTTGGCTAGATGACCGGCTGGAGGCAGGTGCAGAGTGAACCCGCCCTGGTCAGAGCGAGAGAACAGGGTAACTAGAAGGAACCAGGTGCCGAATTTTTTGATATTCACTGCAACACACACATTAATGCATGCATGTGTGCATATGCACATACATGCTCACATACACACTTGCACACAATGTACACACACACACACACACACACACACACACAGACACACCACTTGGGTCTGGAGATTGCAGCTTTTAGCCATGAGATCTGAGTGAGTTTTCTCCTTTTCTACAATATACAAAAGCAGGACCTCTCCCCCTCTCCCCGTCTCTCCTTCTGTTATCCAGTGCACATGTACTGCGTTGCCGTGAAACGTAGGTCAATGAAACCAGCGATGGCTTCAGCAATCCTGGTGCGGACAAGCAATGGAGAGTGCTCACATATGACAGTGAAAACAAGTCAATTTGTTATTGACTCATTAACTTGGGGCCTGTGTGAGTGCCCTGACAGTTGAGTAGAGAGCAAGATCAGTGGAAATGGAGTGACAGGAACTGGGAGGCCATGTCTACAGAACTTCAGCATGTGCATAAAAAATCCCTTACAGGGTTTGGAGTTCTTACAACCTAGAGAGCTGGAGAGTCTTGAGGAATGGCCACAGATGCACATGGTGAAGAGAGGGAAGGCAAGGCCAGGATGGGATCTCATTGCTGAGGGTACCAATGTGTTGAGGCTTCAACTGCTTCAACAAGTCTGAGATCAAGGACAGTCCAGACTGTCCATGGAATTGAGGAGGTAGCAGTTAGGTGGTAGCAGTGACATTTAATGGGGGACTTAAGACCCTGAACAATCTCTGAGGACTGTGAAGCATCATGGTAAATATGCATGAGTTCTCAGTAGAGGAGGCAGGGAGTGTCTGCTTTGTGCTGATGGTGGCAGGGTGTGGGGACAGACGTTCGCCACAGCACATTCGCAGCTTCTCGGTCGCCTCCGACAGATAACAGAACATCAGCATTTTAAATAGACACCCCTGTGCTCATGATGAATTTATTTTTAACACTCTTACATCCTCATCTCAAAATTAGCCTCTAGTGAGCTCAGAAAGATTGCCTGAAATTTGTCACTTAGGAGCATAAATAAAATCAGGATAAAGAAAGACCAAGGAAGAGGAGCACAAAATCATAGTCATTGCTAGGTCGGGAGAAAGAGTCACCGATTCTGGATGGCAATGCCAGATCAGGAAACGTATTCACCAAGGCAAGAGGCTTTGATCTCCAGAGTCTGTTTTGGGTAGTGTCAAGTGAGGCACAACTTCTCGCTGAACAAAACAGATCTTACAACTAAGAGTTTCATCCTGTAGAGAAAGGAAAGGGAACTAATGAAATATAATAAGAGGGGAAGTGTGGTTGCTTGGGAAACCAAATAAATCAGCATAGGTGGGAACATGGCACACTGCAGGCGACCCTTGGCTGTGCATGGCGAGGAGGGGCTGGTGGGGAGGTTGAGGGGACTCTGAATCCAGGTCACTGGTGACATCTCTTAAGGCATTAACAGAGTTCCATGCAGATATACAGATGGGATATCTCTGTGCTTGCAGTGAACGGTCGTGTGTCATCGCAAGTAAAAAATGGGGCTTGACCCCTTTGCGTACAACGTTGCTTCTGTTGCTTAGCTTGCTCTACTCCAGATAGCCACATGGTGCCTGCCTGTGCTGTTCTTAGTCCTGTGCCTAGCCTAGGCATCCTCTCACCAAAGCCTTTTCCAAGGAGCCCGTTAAACATCCCGCATAGAGCTGGTCTCCAGATCTCTCCTCTCTGCCTTATCCCTTCTCTCCCCCATTATAATAATTTTATTACATATGATATAATAAACTTATTAGAATACAATGTTTGCTCAAATCTTAGTTGCTCAAAGCAGCTATTTTACTTTAAATAAGTATTCTAATTTTTAAACTTACGTATGGTGTGTCTGTGTGTGATGGTATTGTCAGAGGCCAGAAGGAGAGAATCAGAGCCCTGGGAGGTATAGTGACAGGTTTACCTGAGCTGCCCTTCAGGGGTGTTGGGAACTAAGACTGGTCCTCTTTAAGACTCACTTCTAACCACATAGCCATCCCTCTGAACCTGATTTTGCTTGCTTTGCTCACTGCCATGTTCCAAGACATAGCACTCTGGGCACAGAGTCATTCTTTAAACATTCTCTGGGTGGCTAGAGGACTCAATTTTGGGTCAGTGTTGGTTTTCTGGGTCTGGAGGAATCAACTCTTCCTCTCAAGCCACTGTGTAATGTTCTTGGCTTACCAGATTCTTCATGGAGAACCCGATCGGTGCCGATCAAGGTTGACCTCATCGTCCTTGGTCCTCAGGGCTTCCTGGATCTCTACTGTGAGCCTTCTCTCTGCCATGGCACAACGTTGTCTTTTCCAAATGCCTGGCAGGCTATAAGCTGGAGTATTCCTGAAATCTGGGGGTATTTGGAACACCAGAGCCTTAGCAGAGCCTGCAGAGAAACCTGGATTGCATTTCTCCAGAACTTGGAAAGCTTGGCACCAGCTAGACTGAAGGATTCTTCCCCTCTGCTGATTAAAGAATTAAAAGACAGGAGAGTAGCTCTGAGCAAGGTCAAAGTGGAGTTTATTATCATGTTTGTCCTGGTAAAGAAGGGGCCCCAGACCAAGAGTCTACCAACTCGAAGGAGCTCTGCTTATTTATTTGAGTTTGAGTACCCCCTTATTCTCCTGTTGGACTGAAGGTATTCAAATGTGCCTTATGGTGAAGGGATTGAGTTCCCATATCTGTCTAGAAATATAGAACTAGCTGCAATAGGACCTGCTTCCTAGGTGTCTGGGTCTATTAGTTGGTTGGGATTAATGTTTATCCAATCCTCCAGTATCCTCAATCGTGTAACTTATTCCAGGTAGAAATAAACTTCCCACTCATTTTTGGAAATGAAACTTACCATAGGGAACAAAGAAACCTGTGTAGAGGCCGTGTAACCAGTACAGTGAGTTGGGTTTGCAGAGATCAAGTGGGGACTGTAGCTTCATGCAGTCTCCCCATATATTGTTGCATATATGGGTTGGGTGTGGATCTGTCTGCTCTTCTAATTCTACTGTGGCTCTCACTAGTTCCTGCCTCCTGCCTTCAGTTCCTGCCTCCTCCACAACAGACTATATTTTATTAGTTCTTGAAATCCAAGTAGCGAACACTCCCTTTCTCCACAAAGACAGTTCTGAGGCAAGCTTCAGACACCAGACCTGAGGTCTTTCTGATTAGAGAGAACCTGAGCACATTTTAGGTGGGGCACAGAAGCTAGGCATTGTGGGAAGAGATACAGCATAGGGTCTGAGTCTACAGGAACAGAATGAAGTTTATTTATTTATTTTTTTTTGCAACCCCGGCTTTGCAAAGAGTTGCTCAAAAATTAGGCTTCTGTCATTCTCTTACACAGGGCCCTCTGAAAAGCAACATGTCTGCAGGCATGCTGTGACTGGGAAGTCTGGAGACCTGGAGGCTCAGGGGTTGACAGTGCCAATTAACAGAAAGAGTGCAGGCTTGTAAAAGGGCTGCCAGGGACCGCCGGGTCTTCTCTGCTTCATTAGGGTGACTTTGAAAAGGTTGTAGGCAAATGGCACCTTTCACTTAAAAAAAAAAAAAGCGTGTGTTTGAGCTGTCCACAGTGGCGAGGACATGACCACAGCTAGCTGCTGAGAGCCCATGGCGTGAGGAGTCTACATCTTTCAACGCCTCCGTCTTGCTCGGCATACTTTGCTGTTAGCTTCCTCCTCCTTGACACTTTCCTTAAACCCCCTCCTCCCAGTGAAAGCCCACGCCATATCCCAAGTCTGTTGCAGGGAACAGACTGGAAGACATCTGCCTCTTGCCTTTTTTTTTTTTTTTTTTTTTTAAATTCCTCTAATTGATGGAGCCAAGACTCCACACCACAGCTCCGCTCCCCGAACAAACCAAATGGTGGCTGTTGGCAGCGTATTGACAGCTTGTTAATGAAGGGATCCTTGACAGTGTGACAACCTGCCTCGGCTGCTGCAGGAAGCCAAGTCCGCCCCCACACAAGCCCCAAGTAATTAACAGGTGGGGGAAAATAGCAAGAAGCTGCCACGGGGTGGGGGGGGAGAAGAGGAATATACTCAACAGAATGAATTATGTAGACTTTTAAAAAAGATTTTGATTCTGCAATACCTTTCTTATTTCTGGCTAGCAAGCTCCCCTGGGAAGAATGTGACTTGTGGGCCAGATGAGTGTGGGTCAGGCTGGTGGCTCCCCATTCCCTAGCTTTGTAAGCCTTTGCCTCCTGGGCCTTAGTTTGTGAGGAGTCACCTGACTGGGTAGGGTTTGTAAAACCACACTCATAGATGACACGTATCTGTCTTAACTTGTTAAAAAGTAATTTCTCTATTTTTGATGATGGATTTGCCCAAGTGTTCTTACATTTCTATTTCTTCCAGCGTGTTTTGTATTTTTTTATTTAAAGATTATGAAGTTGGCCTTTTGTTTTCAGATGGGCATTAACTGTATGTTTGGATGTTTATACGTGTGTGTGTGTGTGTGTGTGTGTGTGTGTGTGTGTGTACATACATGTGAGTTTGTATGTGGAAGTCGGGTCAATGGCAGGTGTTGCTTCTTTTCCCTAGACACAGGGTCTTTTTGTGAACCTGTAGCTCACTGGTTAGGGAAGAGCTGGTGGTCACTGAGTCCCAGAAATCCTCATGTCTCTGCTTTGGCAGCAAAGAGATCACAAGAACATCCCTGACTTCTTATGTGTGTGTTGGAGACTCATGCTCAAGTCTTCATGCTTGGGCTACAAGTGTTTTCCTGACAGCCATTTCCTCAGCCCCTGGGCTTTGATCTTCTCCGTGTTCATAGCGTTTTAAATGATCATGTTTTCCTGGTGAACCAGCCCCTTTATCATCAAAGGGTAGTCCTGCCCTTCTAAATCTTGTATCATGCTTTCTGTCTACCTTGTGTGTATTTGGTTTATTTTATGGTTTTGTGTTTTGGGGTGAGCATTGTGTGCAGAGAACAGACAGGCTCAGGCTGGCTCAGGTACCACACTGATCTCTCCAACAGCCTCTCTCCAATTCTACCAAGCCCCCAAATATTCACATTCATCACTATATAGAAACCCCTTGGAGCCCAGTATATGGCACACCTGATTGGACCCTTCACCCTGAGTTCTGACAGACACCGGGAAAGAAGCAGACACAATGTCTCAGAACCTAAATCTGTAGCTCCTGGGGTTTCCCCAAGTGCTGGGTTTCATTTAGGACACATTCAAGATGATTTAAAGCAATTGTTTTCAAGCTTCCTTGTGGCGTAGATTCCCTTACAAGTTGATGAAAGTTTTGGACTCTCTTCAGGGGAGAAAGAGACACAAACATGCATTTTTAAACAATTCTTGCCCCTTCTGTGTATCTCTCAAAGCTCTGAGTATGCCTCTATTAAATATCTGTGTTATAAATACCAGGGAGTGAAAGGAGGATGCAGTATTCACTCCCTTCATTTATGTATGCAATTGTATTTTTATTTGTTTTATTGTTATTTTAAACACTAGCTCACCCCGAAGCCCTCACTATGTGTATCTACCTGGCCTCGAGTGTTAGGTGATCTTTTTACTCCAGATTTTTTAGTGTAAGGATTCCTGGCATGAATCACCATGCCTGGCTGGGATGGAGACTTTAAATGATTTCAAACTTGTTTGTCAGAGGCAGATTGTAGAATTCTGGAGGAAAATTGGCCACAAAGCAAGCTGGTAGGCAGCATTTTCCCATGGTCTCTGCTTTAGATCTTGACTTCTGTGTTGATGGACTTATACATCACAAGATGAAACGGCATCTCTCCCCTGCCGCCTCCTCAAAGCTGGCCGATTGCTCTGGCCTATGGTGGAATCAGGTTTACCAGGAAGACCGTGGCTGTGTGGAGGCCTGAGCTATTGACTAGGTATGTAACAAATATGATGGACCTCCCCTCCAGAGCCATAGTGTAAATGCTCAACTGGTGCGTTGGAAGGAGGGCTTTCATAGCTCAGAGTGTGCCCCAGGCTTCCCTCAAGAAAAACCCAAGGAGAAAAGTCCACAGAACATGGAAGAAGACCAGCAGAAGATCAGGACATTCCAGAGAGAGAACGCTCACACCAAGAAAATCAGCTGGAACCAAGCTTCAGCAGAGGTGTGCTGAGAATTCTCCGAATTAAAGAAAGAGACGGAATCCATTTGGAAGTAAATGGTATGAGATGACAGGTCAACTGGAAAGCAATGACTTCTGGTAGAAGGGTTGCGGTGGGTGCGCGGGAGTCATTACAGGTACACTGCACAACAGACAAGACTAGAAAATGGGGGGAAGAGATATTTGTGATGATTAATCTCACTTGTTTTGATTACATCTAGAATAAAATAAAATCTAAGCTGCAGAACAGACCTGAGAAGGAGTTTCTTATTCAGAGTATTTGAAGCAGGAAGACCAAGTTGGGACCACACCTGGTAGCAGTCCAGATGAAAGGACATGGAAGAAGGAAATATCTTTGCCCTTGCTGACCCTCATTCTTGCTGGAAAGTTTAACTAGTTCTGTGTTGCAGAATTTATTTATGGACATTAGAACCAACATTTTGGGATTCTAATGTATCCTGAAGAACAGCAGTCCCCAGGAACACTCAGGACTCAGCAGTAGACTGATTCTTAGATTGAACCCCTATTGGATTATTTTTAAAAAATATGTATTTCATGTGCATTTATGTTTTTGACTGCAGATATGTATGTGTGAAGGTATTGAATCCCTGAAACTTGAGTTACAGGCAGATATGAGCTGCCAGGTGGGTGCTGGGAATTAAGCCCAGGTCCTCTGGAAGTGCAAATAGTGCTCTTCCTCTGAACCATCTCTCCAGCACCCAACTATCAGATTCTTAGTCTCTCCAGTATAGGCCAGCCATTGTTAGATTATTTGGACTGTATCCTGTAAGCCAGTCTGGTTACACGCACGCACACACACACACACACATAATTACTCATACACTCATTCATCCATTTAATTAGGTATGCTTTTTAGAGAACCCTGACTAATATAGCATTGGAGAAAATAGTTGAGAATACAGAAGAAACTTATAAAAGCTAAGACCATGAGACAGACATCAGGAAGTAGATTGCAGTATGCACAGTTAAAAAAATTTTTCTTTTAGTTCTGTGTAAGTTTATGTGTGGGTAAGTTCATGTTATTTCAATGTCTGAGGAGGACAGAGGTGCCCTATGAATAGCATTGCCTACTGTTAACAGCAGAGCATCTCTCTAGCCCATAGCAGGTAGATTTTCACCCTCTACAGAGCATGAAAATGATAATGCTGGTGTTAAAGGGGAAGGTAATGAGAGTTTTCAGAGATCATCAAAAAGTCACTGCCAGACAAATGTATGCTTCTGTGTTTCCATCCTCAGTAAAAGATGCCAGGAAAGAAAAAACATTTCCAAAGCCCCCCAGAAAAAAAATTCTGATTTTAAATCTCAGTAACACAAGTGATTCAAACACCAAACCATCCTTCCTCAACTCAATATGAGCAGCAGGAAGCATGTTACAGTGTGGGGCTCATAAAGGCTGGCAAAATTAGAGAAACTCCTGTTTTGATCTTATCTTAAAATATCACATTCTTGTATTAAACAGGATTCACTTATATAATAAAGATAAATATTTAAAAAGCTAATAACCTGGTTCAAAGTATAGAAAGATTATGCCCCAATCTGTCCATAGTCTGTTTTAAATTTCCTGGGTCTGTTCATAGTCTTTATGACTTAGTAGCAGTCACATTGTGTGCTGTGGTCTTTTTCATGTTAGAACCCATGGAACATTTAGGGGTCCATGGGAATGTTTAATTTTAAATACTAAAATTATATTAAATTAAAATCAGAAGTGGGCTGGGGAGATGGTCCAGTGCTGGAGAGAATGTCCACTGCTAGAGATAGTCCAGTGCTGGGAAGATGGTCCAGTGTTGGGGAGATGGTCCAGTGCTGGGGAGATGGTCCAGTGCTGGGGAGATGGTCCACTGCTGGGGAGATGGTCCAATGCTGGGGAGATGGTCCAGTGCTGGGGAGATGGTCCACTGCTGGGGAGATGGTCCAATGCTGGGGTGATGGTCCAGTGCTGGGGAGATGGTCCACTGCTGGGGAGATGGTCCAATGCTTAGGAGATGGTCCAGTGCTGGGGAGATGGTCCACTGCTGGGGAGATGGTCCAATGCTGGGGTGATGGTCCAGTGCTGGGGAGATGGTCCAGTGCTGGGGAGATGGTCCAGTGCTGGGGAGATGGTCCAGTGTTGGGGAGATGGTCCAGTGTTGGGGAGATGGTCCAGTGTTGGGGAGATGGTCCAGTGTTGGAGAGATGGTCCAGTGTTGTGGAGATGGTCCAATGCTGGGGAGATGGTCCAGTGTTGGGGAGATGGTCCAATGCTGGGGAGATGGTCCACTGCTGGGGAGATGGTCCAGTGCTGGGGAGATGGTCCAGTGTTGGGGAGATGGTCCAGTGCTGAGGAGATGGTCCAGTGCTGGGGAGATGGTCCAGTGCTGGGGAGATGGTCCAGTGCTGAGGAGATGGTCCAGTGCTGGGTTCCCAGCACCCATGTCAGTTGGCTTACCATAGCTTATAACTTCAGGAGATCTCATACTTCCATGGGCATATGCATGTATCTGCATGTTCATGTACACATATATGTATACATAAATAAATCATAAAAGATATCTTTAAACTCAGAAGACAAGATGAATCTAAAAATAACAGATTCACACTTTATATTATGTCTTTACATCTATGCAATGATGAATATTAATATGCATGCTCGCATGTGCAGCACGCATTCGCGTGCGCCCGAGCACATACACACACACACACACACACACACACACAGAGAGAGAGAGAGAGAGAGAGAGAGAGAGAGAGAGAGAGAGAGAGAGAGAGAGACTAATGAAAGAGGAAACCTATAGGTCAAAAGTGCTTTGAACCCATGGAAGTCTTAGGGTAATCTTGCACCTCTAATTTAATGTTCTAATTTTGGTTTCCACAAAAGCAAAGTGTGAGCCCATGTTCTTTGAGGAGAGATCTTAGGGAGCATATGTGGGGTACAGGGAGGCAGCCAGAGAAAGAGGAAGTGACAATATACTCTGTGCTCTGCATGAGTCACTTCCATTGAATACCAAAGATAAATAGAATTTCCCATAACAATGCCCCCTCCCCTGTGAAGGGTGCAAGGCCTGGATGTTTGGCTTTTATTGCCCTTCCTTTGTGAAGTACTTCTCTAGAAGCCTGTCACCTCCCTTATATGAGGCTGGCAGAAGTGCTAAGGGGCTCCCTGGTATTAGGGCAGGAATAGAAGCAGAAAACACTAAATGCTTGTTCAAGATGAGATACTGTGAGCCTTTAGGAGAAAAAGTATGGCTAATACAGCTGATGCCAAGGCCAGAGCAGGATGTGACTCAGAGCACTCAACTGGTGCAATTGTTCTGGAAACAATCTCGGTTACACCTGTGCATTCATTTCACTTGATTTTTCTAAGAGCTCAACCCACACTGCACACACACACACACACACACACACACACACACACACACACACACACAATATATATATATATATATATATATATATATATATATATATATATATGCATTAAACATATTCAAGGTTCCTGTTTTTTCCTAGAAACAAAAATTGCTTATGTTCATAGAACCTTGCATATAGTAAGTGCAGTTCTAATTTAACTTGGATAAGGAATTCCAAGATTACAAATTAGGAGAACTGAATTCCAGACCCCACCCTAAAAACCACATGATACTTGATGCTGGGCCACATATCCATCTGTTTGAGATCTCACAATGGTATCTATAAAATAGGAGCCTATATACTTTTCTCTAAAGATCCCTTGGATCTGCCAGTTGATTCTTGTCTAGCTCAGCTTCATTCAGCATTTTAGAGTCCAAATTACATTCCAGGACCAGCCTGAGGGTTTCCATTGCTACAAAGTAACACCTTGACCAAGGCAACTCTTATAAAGGACACCATTTAATTGGGGCTGGCTCATAGGTTCTGAGGCTCAGTCCATTATCAGCAAGGCATGGCAGCATCCAGGCAGGCATGGTGGAGGGAGAGCTGAGAGTTGTACATCTTGTTCCAGAGGCAAACAGGAGAAGACTGTCTTTCATGCAGCTAGGAGGAGGGTCTCAAAACTCACCCTCACAGTGACACTTCCTCCAACAAATCTACATCTACTCCAACAAGGCCATGTCTCCTAATAGTGCTGCTCCATGGGTCAAGCGTATTCAAACCACCACACCTAGGATTACAGAGATAAAGCCAGCATCATTATACTGAACAGGGATGACACATCTCTTTTAGAGGTAAGATATCTGAAGGATCATAGCACCATAGAAAAGGTGTGAGAAGAAAGGAGTGGGGACGTGTGCCTAGGGCATGTTTAACCAGATGGGGCATGCCAAGAGGAATGGAATGTGCAGATACATGGCTGAGGTGTGGAGAATACTCCAGGCAGAGCTTGGCTGGGAAAGAGGTGACACTGAAATTGCATACAACTTCATAAGTAGTGAGAAGAGATGTTTCTAGGGCTCAATGACCTTGGGAGATATGCTATTCCAAAGCCTTATTTTGTTTTCCTGTAGACGGCTATTTAATATTCTCACCAGAGTTCTAATGTGTGCTAGCCTAAGCCCCAAAACAGCACACCAACTGTATGGACAAATGGAAGCTTCCAGGGTGAAAGACAAGACATAGCTTTTTATGTTTGCTAGGGAAGGCGAAACAACTTCTGCTTGTTTCTTACTAAAGAACATTGTAGAGATGGATTAAAAAAATCACAGCCATTGACCAATAGGAAAAGATCTGTTATCTACTAGACAAATCTTCAGTCCAGTCAGCTAGTGTCCCTCTCTTGGATAATAATGATCACATTTCTTTCTAGAAACTAGTCTCCAATATTTCCCCCCTATTTGTGGTAATTGGGGGTTTTGGATTACTCCCAGTACAAAGCCATTGAAATGATCTAGGGAAGTAGCCCTTCATGCTAAGTTCAAAGAGCACATTGTAGGAACCCAATTTCCTATGTAGAATACTGATATCCCACTCTCTGATAGTCAGATATACATCATGATATAATTTTTCATAATGTTCTTTGCCGATAAAGGTGTCCCACCACAGGTAAACAGCAAACTGAAAATATTGCTTTTCATGGAGAAATAGCCATTTAAATATCCTGCTTCTTTACAGAAGACTAACAAGTGACAAAACTTGCCAAAATAGTGAGTAGTAGTCTTGCCAACATTACCCCAGGGAAGAAGCAAGTCTCGAAGACTTTGTTACTTGGAGGGAAGCTCATTTCTTAGAAAAGTGGTTCCCTGAAACGGTCTTTGGTGCTAATGGCTGTTCTGGCAACTGTCCGTCTCTCAGTTATAATAACTGCTTAAAGCTCAATGTGAATGTCATCGCTTTAGTCTACCTGTGGATAGCTCAGCCTTAATTTGTGTTGACTCTTGGCCTTATCAGTTGTGGACTGTTAACAAAAGAAGCTGTTCTCATTTTAAAGGAATAAAAGATGTTGCTTATGTGGGAGCCCAATTATGAGTGACCATGGCCAAGGAACATGGTCCAGTGAGATAGCAATTTCATGAAAAATTTCTAAGAATGGAACAAAGAGCCTATGTGCAGGTCATAGGTCAATGCCTGATGTTTTGTCACTCCGTCTCTAAAATGATGTGTATGTTCTTGCGTGTATGCATGCACATCACTTGCATAGTAGCACCTCCAAAAGTCAGACAAAGGCATTGGCTCACATAGATCTGCAGTTATTTGGGTTGTGAGTCATCTAATATGGGTGCTAGAATCAGACTGCAGTCTTTTGCAAAAGTAGCAAACTCTCCAAGCTCCTATGCATCTCTCCAGATCCACTCTCCACCTATTTGTTTGTTTGTTTATTCATTTATTTACTTGAGAGATGGTCTCTCACTGAACTTAAAGCTCATTGATTGGCTAGATTGGCTGGCCAGGAAGTCCCAGCACCTCTCTGTCTCTGCTCAGAGCTGGCATCATAGGAGTGTGCCACCTCATCTGCCTTTACCTGTGGGCACTGGGGGTCCAGACAATGTCCTCATGCTTACACAGCAAGGGCTTTGCCCACTGAGCCATCTCACTAGATTTCAGCATCTCATTCCTTTTCAATTCACTTATCAACTACTTCCTAATTCTTCATGCCTTTTAGCATACTAGAATGTTAAGATTCAGGAATGAACTCATCCTTGGATAGTCTTCTGCCTTCCCAAGAGTAAACAGACCCCCCCTAAATAATTCTTATACTTACATACCTCTAGTTATATTTCCAGTTATTATGACAAATAATATTGGTTTCAAAACACTAATGGCATCTACCATAATTATGGAATGTTGACTCCAGCTCTGTGGGCAATTAGGAGTTGATAATGTGGTCATAGGAAGAACATATGTCTAGTTCCTGGGACAACTGAAAGAGAGGAGGGTTAGTCTGGAAGATGTCTCTATACACATAGATTGTTCATATGGCTACCTTGGATGCCACATGGTATGGGAGTTTTGAGATTGATTTCCTTGTGGTCAATAACTTTCCTTAGAGTCAACCTCCTTTAGAGTTAGCCTTCTTAGAAACACAGTTATAAGCCACAAGGGTTTTTTTCCCCTTGACTACTGTAAGAAGCCAACCATTTCTACCTCAAGAGCATTTATTTTTTTGTTACAGCCCAGTTCCCGAGTCTGGCTCACATTCAAGAGGTGGCATAATGTCAGAGTGGGAACACTGACAGATTTGGTTGCTAGGGACTGTCCTTGGAAACTAGCTGCAGTGGGTGTGCACTTATACTCTGAGTGTCTT